>NC_135788.1:68473767-68556267 GCF_051106095.1 Pogona vitticeps
TTACCTAAACAGTCAAGTAACAAGGCAAAAGGAGATTTGACATCAGTAGCAAAGTAGTGTGATAAAACTTTTACATTTGCCTTTTTTTTAGCTGACTTCTGAATCGAACTGAAATGTGAAGTATGGAAAAATATCTGGGATAAGAGAATATTAAAATGCATGTCTGCAAAAATTAAAGAACATTTAAAAAATTAGTTTGCAAAGAGTATTTACACTGGTGAAATTTTATTGTATGGATAATAAGTATTCTAATCTATGTTGGAGATGTGGCCAGGATGTAGGTACATGTTTTCATTTGTGATGGGAATGTGAAAATTAATATTAAAGAAATTAATAAAATATTGAAGTTAAATGTAGAGATATGTCCTCAAACAGCACTCAAATATCAATACTTGATAGAGAAAAATTGGATTGGGTTGTAAAAGAATTTAAAAAATTACTAATAGTTGCAAAATTAATGATAGAAAACAATTGGAAAGTAAAGCATGATTTTCAGTTACGTGATTGGTATAAAGAAGAATGGAATTTATTTATTTATTTGTTTGTTTGTTTGTTTGTTTGTTTTATATCCCACCCATCTGGTCTAGTCGACCATTAATGGTAAGTTAACTTGTGATATCAAGGTATAAAAGGGTTTGACAAATAAGAGTATTTTCGTGATATTCTGGGAATTTTTATTGAGTATATAAGAGGGAAAGGTTATGTATCTTTACAAGATTCAATGCAGTTTTAGAAGGCAAATGGGGCTCTGTAAATAGAAAAAAAATGATTTAATATCTCTCCAATGGAGGGATGCACTGTTTCTGTAATTCTACAGTTTAAGTTGCTTTTCTTTTGTGTTTACTATGTTTTCTTTTTAAACTTAAATTTGCATTTTTGTATTATGTATTTTTGTATATATTTCCTTTGATTTAAATTTTAAAAAAAGAAATGTGATTACATTATAAATACATGTTCAAAAAGAGAAGATGGGATAGGACCATTAGCATGAAATATCTGAGCAACTATGGACTTAGTGATTGGCATTGTAACCAGCCACAGAATAGTTCTTATATACACATATGTTTATTTTTTTAAGAAGCTACTCTGTTTTCCCCTACTCTTCCCAACACTGACAGGCTTTCTGTGATAGAGAAAATCGAGAGCTACTTTGGAAGTGCTCCCAACCAAAGGTCCAGGTTAACAGCTGCAGTTTTTTACTTGCCAAAGTACATTCCACTTTATTACTTACCTGGACCCTTTTGTGAATTTCTTCGGTGCTCAAACATTTCTAGCTGGTGTGCCATAGGCCTCTTCAAGAAGAAGTTGTAGTCATCACAGAGTTCCTCAACCTGCTCTTGTTCTTTCTTCAGTTTAGCAGCCAGTCCAGGCATTTTCATTTTCTCTTGAACAGGCCAACTAATGATGTGTGTTGGGACTGCATTTTTAGGTAGTTTCCAGAATGCTTGTTGGCCAGTCTTCCAGTAGGGAAACCCACCTTTGCTAGGGTTCACGGTTCCATGAAGAGCAGCTTCTGGAACCAAATATTCTCTTTCTTCATTCTCTTCTTCTTCTTCTTCTTCTTCCCCTTCCCCTTCTGGTTCCTTCACCCAGTAATCTTCAGAATCATCAACCTCTGATGGAGACAAACTCCTAGAAGCCTTTTTCTTGTGAGGATAGAGTAGGTGCCTGCTGCTAGAAAACCTAGGAAGAACGCCCGGCTTTCTACTTCGACAGGAAAGCTCGTTAGCCTTGATGCGTGAGCCTCTCTTCAAATTGGCCTGCTCAATCCCCACCACTTCCTCATCTTCATTGAGGGAGCCTCCACTTCTAAATCTCTCTCTTCCCAACCCCTCTGTACTTTTCTTGAAGGTGCATATATCCTTCTTAAGTATGTAGTCAGGGTCAAGATAAGATGTAGGTACATTGTCAATTGATGAGCCTTCTTCATCTACAGAAGACATCTCATCAGAAGTAACACTGAGTACACTTGGACGCTTTCTTCTGGACAGATACATATCATAGTTGAGGTTGGTATCCATATTATCCAAACAAGCTAGCCAGCTTTCAGAAGGTATATATTTCTCTGACTCATCACACCATACACTAGCTTCTGAAGCTGCCCAAGTTTCATTGGTAACATCACTGTTTTCTTTCATCTTCTGAGGGAAATATGAATCATTAATTATCTCCATGCCAGATGGAAATAACTCCCTTTGCCGAACAAGGTTCGACACATCTCGAGGAGCTCTTGAACCACTGGACCTCTTCAAGCCATAAGATCTTTTGGACATCACAGGGTCTTGCTTTGTTTGGTCAAGTTTTGCTGGTTCAGGCAGCTGTGTTGCGCTGGCTTCATCTACAGGTGAGCTTCCTCTATAACTAATAATTCCCTGTTTTTCTGAATCAATTTTTTTCACTTTACATTGAGACTCCTTCTCTTGTGCATCCTCAAGAGGCTTTTCCTCCTCCGGATAAGAAATACTTGGCACCAGCTGCCCTTGTTCAGGAGACGCATACACAACTTCTTCACAGGAACTCAGAGCAAACACATCTCTTTGCACAATGTTATCCTTCTTTGCTACATCATATAAAGGAATGGTTTCTTTAAAGGACTTCCATAGCTGAATGGCAGGTGCACCACCATTAGCATACTCTATTCTTACCTCCTCTTTCTCAAAGGCATACCCTGGTGGGGGAAGGCCTCGGAACTGCACAGAGCCTGCAGGGCTCTTAGTAAAGTCTCTGTCTGAAACAGGAGAAGATCCAGTTCTCTCGTGCACTTCTAAAGAGCTTTCAACTCCCTTATTGCCACCAGATGAGACACAGACCATATTTGCACCTTCACAACCTTTCATTTCTATACCATGATCTTGATGTTTTTTTGGTTTACTTTCAAGCTGTCTAACATCAGTCTGTGTTTCTTTAGTCTCTGTTCGTTTCCCAGGGCTATAATGCCTGAACCGTGTAGCTTGATAAAACATGGGCGAGGATGGATGACCATTAAAATAAGGTCTTCTGTGAACTCTCATATGCATGGGATGTTGTGGAACAAGGTATCCAGGGTACTCATGGAGAGGAACAGGATAAAGTGGGAAGTATGGATTGCCACTTCTTAAGCCTAAGAGGAAGAAGAAAGATTGTTTCTCCCTCATAAAGCATGTCCCCAATTAAAGTTGAAATAGGCACTGATTCATAAGAGTCCCCCCACAGTCCAAAATATCCACTTCTGATGACAAAAAGCTCAACCCACTCCATAATGTCTCTTAATGTGCGATATTTGCATTTATAATTAACATAGCAAATACATCAGGTTTCTTAACTTCATCCATGGCATCCTATAAATCAGGGGTGGACAGATTTTACACTTTTAGGCTATGATTCCCCCATCCCCCACTAGAACCTTGAGGTCTAGGTCAGAAGGGAAATAATGGCACTAAAAGGTGCTTCCGGAGTTCAGTACAGAAATTGGTATTACAGTGGTGCCTCGCATAACGTTTTTAATTGGTTCCAAAAAAAAAAACGTTATGCGAAACATCGTTATGCGAAACACCATTTCCCATAGAGATGCATTGGAAACCGGTTAATCCGTTCCAATAGGCACGGATTGCCGTCCTTAAGCGAAAAAACCCATAGGAAACATCGTTATACGATACAATGTATCCTCCATTGGAATGTATTGTAGCTGACTCAATACGTTTCAATGGCTTTGCGAAGTAAATTTTTGCAAAATTAAGTGTGTCATAAAAGGGTCAAAAATGGTTTTAAATGCTTGGATTAGCTTCTGCACCCTCTAAAACGGATGCAAAAGTTAATTTGGCTTTGATCTGACTTTTCGTTAATTAATGGTGAATTTTTTTCCCCCAACTTTTGACAGCTGTCAAAATCTGACAGCTCCATTATTTCCTATGGGGGAAGAAAAAATTCACAAAAAATTAATGAAGACTCAGCAACTGTTCTAAATTCTTGGGTTCGTTAGAGGACCCCCTAAGTTGTGTGCAAACCTGATTTGGCGTTGATCTGAACTTTCGTTAATTTTTTGTAAATTGTTTTCTCCCCCATAGGAAAGCATGGAGCTGTCAGATTTTGACAGGTCCATTGGTTCCTATGGGCCAAAAAACAAAAATTCACAAAAAATTAACGAAACGTCAGATCAAAGCCAAATCAGGTTTGCACATGACTTAAGGGGTCCTCTAACGAATCCAAGCATTTAGAACCGTTTTGGACCCTTCTAAGACACTTTTTAAATTGAAAACAAAAACATCGTTAAGTGAAGCAGGGGACCTAAAACAAAAAACGTTAAGCGAAGCATGGTCCCAAAAACGCTATGCGAAAATCGCCCATAGGGAAAAACGTTATACGAAGCACAATCTGACTCTGAAAAAATAAACGTTAAGCGAAAAAAACGTTAAAAGAAAAACGTTATGCGAGGCACCACTGTACTGCCCTAACTGAAAGCAGTACAAAAACACTTTCACACAGAGAACTACGCCTGTTCCCTCTTTCCAAGCTTTTAAATCTTCAGCAGCCTAATTTGAAAAGTCATTTGTGACCACTATTACAAATAAACCCTGTTTATCCCTCAAGATAAGAAACAATAGCTTTTCATAACTGGATATTGTTTAATAACTGTTCCCCAAAAGGGCTGCTCCTGTGTCCAACACATCAGTCTGTTGTTGTTGTTTAGTCGTTAAGTTGTGTCTGACTCTTCCTGACCCCATGGACTAGAGCCCGCCAGGCCGTCCTGTCTTCCACTGCCTCCTGGAGTTGGGTCAAATTCATGTTGGTAGTTTCGATGACACTGTCCAACCATCTCATCCTCTGTCATCCCCTTCTCCTCTTGCCTTCACACTTTCCCAACATCAGGGTCTTTTCTAGGAAGTCTTCTCTTCTCATGAGATGGCCAAAGTATTGGCGTCTCAGCTTCAGGAGCTGTCCTTCCAGTGAGCACTCAGGGTTAATTTCCCTCAAAATGGATAGGTTTGTTCTCTTCGCAGTCCAGGGTGTTACATACAGCACTGATGTTACCTGTCTGTCATGGGTTTGGAGGGAAAGTTCCATCCTATGGGGAGTGGAAGGCGGGACATCAGGAGGAGGGGCTGTGCTGTATATATATGTGAAGCCTGTGTGGTGAAGGGGAGACGCTGGGATGTGAAGAAGCAGCAGCTGGGAAGAAGAAGCTGGTGTGGGAGTCTGTGTGTCAGACAGGGTACTACTGTGTGTCAGAGTACCAACCTGATAGGTCCAGGTGTCTGTTGGTCCGCCAGAACTGATAGGTTCAGGGTCTGTGCTTCAAGTTAAGGGTTCTGTGTGAACCAAACTGTATGCATGTATGAATGAGAATAAGCCACGTTACTTTATCTTATTCACCTGATTATTTTATTTTCCCTGTGTGTTGTATTTAAATAAACCTTGTTCTTTTATTTGTTTAAAAATCCATCCCTGGTCTGTGTGACTTCTTATAGGGAATGGTTGGTGGCAGCTTAGTAAACGTGTGGCAGATCCCAGTAGGTCTGGGTTTGTCACATTGATTGGTGTCCAGCGGGTGGGATACGACTGGTCCAGTTGTCCAGCGGTCCAGCAAAGCCTTGGCAAGTGTGCCCAGAGCAAGGGGGGTCTAGTCAGGGACAATCTGAGGCGCGTAGGTAATCTTCTAGGTGTACCTCACGGGGAGGTGCACTAGTGGAAGAACGTGCCAACTGGGAAGACTAGATTAGAGTGCTCTGAGGCAGCCTGTTTTGGCGGGAAAAAAGCTGAGGCAAAACTGTGTAGTGACAGTGATTTAGCCTGCCTGCTGAGAGGCCCAGCAGAGGGGGGTAGGCTCTGGCTCGCAACTGTTGCAAGTTAAGTGCTGAAGGACAGCAGCAATCTCTAGGGAAAGCTGGTTCTGAGGCAAAAGGGAAAAAAAAAGTGGTCGTTTTATTTTGAGGCTTGACTGTTTAAAGCAGCTTGTTCTGAGGGGGGATTATGCCCTTGACTCGAAGCCAAGTGGCAGAAATGGGTGAAGTGAAAGACCCCCAGATTGACCAAGGTTCTGAGGATGAATTTGGCTCAGTGCAAGGTGACAGCACAGGAGAGCAGAACCCAGAACTCAGAAAATTGCTCATAGCCCAACAGCATGAACTGAGGGTGAGGGAAATGGAGGAAAGATTAGAGAGAGAAAGAAGGGAGGAAAGGGAGAAACAGAGACAATTTGAATTGGCATTGGAGAGAGAGAAAATGGCGTTTGAATTAAGAAAACTGGAACTGATGAACCAGAACAATAATAACAATAGGGATTCTGAGGGAGGCCAATTGTCTAAAGCTGACCTGAAGAAATTCCCTGTGTACCACAAGGGAGATTGTCCTGAGGTGTTCTTTTCCTTAGTGGAAAGAGCGTTTGTGGACTTCTCAGTGAGGGAAACTGAGAAGATGACCATCATGCGATCTTTAATCAGTGGTAGCCTGGCTGAGGTCTATGCCGAGATGCCTGAGGAACTGATGAAAGATTTTGCAGAGTTTAAAAAACTGGTGTTTGCAAGACATGGGATAAATGCGGAGCAGCTGAGACAAAGATTCAGGTCCCTCACAAAAAAACCAGAGCAGACTTTTACCCAAGTGGGGGCCCAATTGGTGAGGCTGCTTGAGAAATGGCTATCTCAGGAGGGGACAGAGACCTATGAGCAGCTTAAAGACTTGATAGCACTGGAACAGTTCTATTCAGTCCTGCATGGGGAATTGAAATTCCAGGTGAGGGAAAGGAAACCAAAATCTGTGGCAGAAGCAGCCGAGATCGCAGATTTTATTTCCCAAATAAGAAAGCCCTTGGGTGAGGGGAAATCTGTAGGTAAACCCAAAGAAACCTACAGCAAGTACTCTCAGGGACCAGGGAAAAACCAGCAAGGGGGAGGGGCCCATGGTGAAGGGAAGCCCTCAGACATGAAACCAAGACCTCAGATTTTGGAGGGAAAACTAAAACAAGATGAGAAAGACTCAAAATACACCAGAAAATGTTATTTCTGTCAGGGAAAGGGCCATCTAATCTCAGAGTGTGAGAAATTAAGGCAGCTAAAAGGAATGGTGCCTCAGGATTCTAGTGGAACCAAGCCAAAAGCTGTGTTCTGTGTCCAGAGAGAGCAAGGCTCATTGTCACTGAGGGAGCCTGTTGCCATGGCTGCTCAGTCTGGAACGGCTGCATCTGCTGATCAGGCTGAGGAAAATGGTCCTCTTGTAGAAGTCAGGCGCTGCCTGTTGGTGAGGACAGATTCCCAGTTGTTTGAGACAGCAGGGGTGGACGTAGGAATACTTGACCGTCAGTATAGGGGGCTGCGGGACACCTGTTCTCAGGTGACCCTGTGCCATCCAGATATTATTCCTAGGGAGTATGTAATCCCGAATGAGAGCATGAAGGTGGCAGGGATTGAGGGGCAGATAATCTCACTGCCAGTCGCGGAGGTACCTGTCAACTTTCAAGGCTGGAGGGGAGTTTGGCGGCTAGCAATTTCATCGACTCTGCCAGCAGCCGTGCTCGTGGGAAATGACCTGGCTGAACATGTGAAAAGGGTGCTAGTAATTACACGTTCACAAGCCACCACGGGGACAGTTCAGGGGGGTAATGATGAGCCAGAGACGGAAGCAGAGGGGAGTTCAGAAGCTGTGGTGGAAACCTTAACCACAGACAGCAGATTTGGACAGGAGCAAAAGGCAGACGCCACTCTCCAAAAGTGTTTTGAACAGGTGTCTGACGCCCAGCTAACACCTGAAACCCCAGTGAGATTTCTGGAGAAAAAGGGGATTTTATATAGAGAAACCCTGAGGAATATCTCAAAAGGGGGAGATGGGATCAGAAGTCAGCTGGTGGTACCTGAAAAGTATCGCCCCATGATCTTACAAAGGGGGCACTCTGACATGTTTGCTGCACACTTAGGGGTGAACAAAACACAGCAGAGAATCACACAGAATTTTTACTGGCCTGACATAGGGAAGCAGATCAGGGAGTTCTGTAAACAATGTGATGTGTGTCAAAGGCAGGGGAATAGCCGCGACAGGACCAAAGCAAAGTTGTGCCCTTTGCCTGTGATTGACACTCCGTTTAAATGCATAGGGGTGGATATTGTGGGACCTTTGCCCAAGGCCACAAAGAGGGGGAACAGGTTCATTCTCACCATTGTGGACCATGCCACAAGGTACCCTGAAGCCATTCCCTTGACTAACATTGAAACTAACACAGTGGCAGATGCCTTGGTGGGGTATATGTCCAGGATGGGATTTGCCTCAGAAATAATCACAGATTTGGGAGCATCGTTCACATCAAAGCTCATGAAACGCTTATGGCAAATCTGTGGAATTAAGCACAAGGAAACCACTGCCTATCATCCTGAAAGTAATGGGTTAACTGAGGAGTTCAATGGGACTCTAATGCGCATGATTAGGGCTTACTTGGCAGAGAATCCAAACAATTGGGACCAGAAGCTGCAATCCCTTTTGTTTGCTTATCAATCAGTGCCACAAGCCAGTACCGGGTTCAGTCCATTTGAACTTTTATTTGGGAGAAGGGTGAAAGGGCCCCTTGATTTGATCAAACAAAATTGGGAGCAGATCACCCAGGATGACCCACAAGACGTTGTGACATACATAGACACCTTGAGGATTGACCTAAAGAGAAATCTAGAGCTAGCAGCAGAGACCCTGCAAGCTCAAAAGGTCAGAAAGAAAGCTTGGGATGACCACAAAGCTAGAGAGAGGCACTTTGACCCAGGGGAGGAAGTGCTTTGGCCTAGGTTCTGCAAAGAGAGCAAGTGTCAGCTGGGTAGCCCAGAAATAAAATACTTGGGTCACATGGTAGGGGGAGGAGTGATAAAACCCCTGGAGGCCAAAATAGAAGCTGTTCGTGATTGGCCCAGACCCAACACCAAGAAAAAAGTCAAATCATTTCTTGGGTTGGTGGGCTACTACAGAAAGTTCATCCCGAGGTTTAGCGAGATTGCGGCTCCGCTGACCGATCTGACGAGGAAGACGGCTGATGACCGCATCCCGTGGACCAGCGACTGTGAGGAGGCGTTCCAGAGGTTGAAGCAGGCGCTCATCAACTACCCAGTCCTGCGTGCTCCAGACTTCGACAGGGAGTTCATCATCTACACCGATGCGTCTAACAGCGGGGTAGGAGCAGTTCTGTGCCAGGAGGATGAGAATGGTGACCAGCATCCAGTGTCCTACCTGAGTAGGAAACTTCAAAAAGGTGAGAGACATTTGGCAACCGTGGAGAAGGAGTGTTTGGCCATAGTCTACGCGATCCAGAAGGCCAAGCCTTACATCTGGGGAAGACATTTTGTTCTGTGCACTGACCATTCACCACTGCAATGGTTAAAGACAATGAAAACCCACAATAGCAAACTTATGAAGTGGGCTTTAAACCTACAGGACTATGACTTTGAAGTGAAGGTGGTCAGAGGGTCAGTGAACTGTGTTGCTGACGCCTTGTCAAGAAGACCTGAAGAATGAAGACGGCGAAAGAAACATGGACTATGTATATATTTTGATGATAAAAAGTTAAATGTACCTGTTTTTTGAACTTGGTTTGTATGAATAAAGGTAAATTGATGTAATGTATATGGTAAATGGTTAAATGCCTAATTGCTATGGTTAACTTAGAATGTAAGTATAAGTAAGTATGATATGGTATGTATAAATGTTTTTGTATGTTTTGGATTCAGGTTGTTTTTTGGGAAAAAGCACCTTAGCTTTCCCCCTACAAAACAACTTATAAAGAGGGGAGGTGTTACATACAGCACTGATGTTACCTGTCTGTCATGGGTTTGGAGGGAAAGTTCCATCCTATGGGGAGTGGAAGGCGGGACATCAGGAGGAGGGGCTGTGCTGTATATATATGTGAAGCCTGTGTGGTGAAGGGGAGACGCTGGGATGTGAAGAAGCAGCAGCTGGGAAGAAGAAGCTGGTGTGGGAGTCTGTGTGTCAGACAGGGTACTACTGTGTGTCAGAGTACCAACCTGATAGGTCCAGGTGTCTGTTGGTCCGCCAGAACTGATAGGTTCAGGGTCTGTGCTTCAAGTTAAGGGTTCTGTGTGAACCAAACTGTATGC
The DNA here is from genome assembly GCF_051106095.1 of Pogona vitticeps. Taxonomy (NCBI): domain Eukaryota; kingdom Metazoa; phylum Chordata; class Lepidosauria; order Squamata; family Agamidae; genus Pogona; species Pogona vitticeps. The sequence continues at coordinate 68,483,826 of NC_135788.1, forward strand.
ATGTATGAATGAGAATAAGCCACGTTACTTTATCTTATTCACCTGATTATTTTATTTTCCCTGTGTGTTGTATTTAAATAAACCTTGTTCTTTTATTTGTTTAAAAATCCATCCCTGGTCTGTGTGACTTCTTATAGGGAATGGTTGGTGGCAGCTTAGTAAACGTGTGGCAGATCCCAGTAGGTCTGGGTTTGTCACACAGGGGACCCTCAAGAGTTGCCTCCAGCACCACAATTCAAAAGCATCAATTCTTAGGCGGTCAACCCTCTTTAAACCAGTCTAGGCAGCCCTAAATATATTTCATAGGAAAATGTACAGCCTATTTTATATGTAATGTTTCAGTGCAACTTCAGCAGCCGCTGTAGAAGCCAGGGAGCAGCAGCTTAGCAAGCCCAAGGACACGGAAAAGGCTGGCTCATTTGAGCCAAGCCGCATGGAGGAGCTGGGCAGCTCCAGAGAAGGGTAAGGAGCCCTTGCTTGTTAGATATCATTGTGTGTTCTGACCAAATATCCTCAATGAGCTAAATTAAGTACAGAGTCAAAAACATAAGAGTTAACTTGTAATAACATTATAAAAGGTTTATTAACTACAGACTTTAGTTTCAGTAGCAAAGGTCAAAATATAGCATCTGAGTGAAAAATAAAGAAGGCATTTGTCTTACATATTCTAGGCAAGTTTCTTTAGCTTTGAGGAATGTTTCTAAACTGGGTAAACCACCCCCTAAAGCTGGATGGCATAGATGCAAGTGTGGATGGAGAGAGAGCAATCAGATAGCATGTGCTCAGGCAATGTCCATCTTGGAAAAGGCCCTTCAAGGAAGAATGCACACAAGAGAGGAGAGGCAGGAAGTGACCAATGCACAATAGCGCCCCCATAGCAGGGTAGAATTGAATGACCGGCAGAATCACCCACTGCAAACTGAGACACAATTGATCTGCATACTCTAACATTGCTGAGGATGCAGGAGCTTCAGCACAGACTAAAACGCATCAACCAATGCGGCTACTAGAATATATGAACATTGCAGTGTCTGGTGTCAGTGAACTAAAGTGGACTGGAATGGAATAGATTCAATCAAACAAAAACAAAGTATTCTACTCTGGAAATAGGAAACTCAGAAGAAATGGAATGGCTCTACCATTGAGGGAAGATGTATTATATGCAGAAAGAGCTGTAATGCAAGGTATGATCAAATGATATCAAACTCTATGGAATACCTACCAACATAACCATCATTCAAATCTATGCTCCAACTATTGATGCTGAAGATTAAACTGAGAGCTTTTATGCAAGCATCCAAGTGGAAAATGATCACACACCAAATTAATATATGCTTGGAATCACTGGTGACTGCAACAGAAAAGTAGGGAACAAAGCAGAATCAAGTGTTGCTGGAAAATTTGACCTAGAGGATAGAAGTGAAGCAGGAGAATAACTCAATTCTGTGAAGCCAACAATCAATTTATTGCAAATACATGTTTGAAGTGACTGTTTCAGTGGCTGTACATGCTGGCACTATCAGATGGGCAATACAGAAGTCAAACAGACTCTATAACTGGAAGCAGAAAATGGAGAAACTACATTCTCTCTGCCAAAACAAGACCAGAAGTAGATTTTGATACTGATCATAAACTTAATATCCAATATTAGAGTAAAACTGAAGAACAGTACAAGAATATACTGGTCTAAGGACCATAAATAAACTATTCATTCAAGGTACAAGAACACATGCCAAAACATAATTCAATCAACATTCCTGATTAGGTTAAATTCCACATAAGAAACAGATTTGCATTATTAACTCAATTAACCATGAACCAGAACAACTGTGGTTTGAAACAAGAAAAATTATTAGGGAAGAATGTGAAAAACAATTCCTGTAGTAAATAATTAAAAACTTAGATGGATGATGGAAAAAAATTGTAAAGCACAGGCCAAGAAGCAAATGCAAAAAGTGACAGAAAACAGGGTCAGAACACTGCAGTTTTTTAGTTACCGTCACATAGCAAAAAAGAGAACTATTACAACAGCCAGCGTGAAAGAAGAGAACAAACAAAATATCTCTTCCAGAACATCCAAGAAATCAAAGAGAAATTTAAGCCTAGGTTAGGAAGGTTGAATGACCAACAGAGAAGTACACTATCTGATTAGGAGAAAATAAAGAGAAGGTGGAAACAGTATATTGAAGACCTATACAGAAGAGACAGAAGGATGACAGACTGTTCTGAAGAAGAATCTATGATCTACCAAGTAAAGTGAAAGCTGCTCTGAAAGTACCAGGAAAAATAAATCACCAAGGGTGATTAGATGGGATACCAATATAATTATTTCAAGCTATAAAGACTGAATCTGTCAAATCCTAACAAGAATATACCAACAAATATGGGAAACAAAACAATGATCCGCAGACTGGAAATATTGAATACACATTCCAATCTCCAAAGAAGAATATGCCAAAGAGTGCAGTAGGACCACTGCTCTTTCCCATGGAATCAAAGTGATACTTAAGGTGTTGCAACAAAGGCTTTTACATTATATGCAGCATTAAATGCCTGATGTTTAACCTGAATTCTGAAAAGGAAGAGGCAGTTAAAATCATATTACATATCTGCTGGCTACTGGAGCACACCAATGAATTTCAGAAGATGATCAGTCCATGCTTTACAGACCACAGCAAAGCCTTTGATTGTTTGGACTGTATGGGTTGTTTTGAAAGAAACAGGTGTGCCCCAGCACTTGTTTGTCCTAATGTGTCTTGTGGACAAGAAGATACCATTAGGAGAAAATGTGGAGAAACAGAATGATTTCCAATAGACAAGCTTCAATGGTGAAAATGAAGAAATTGAAATTGTTAAATATATTGTATATCTTAGTTCAGTCATCAATCCTAATGGAGACTGCAGTCAAGAAATCAGAGAATGACCAAGACACAAAAGGGCATTGATGAAGGAATTAGAAAAGCTCACCAAGTGCAAGGATATGTCTCCGGAGACCAAGACCATCCACACTGTTGTATTCCCAATTACCACGTAGGGTGTGAAAGCTGGATAGGACAAAAATGATTTGTTTCCTACATAGTACTGAGCCCAGTACTTTCTGGGCTTCCAAAAAGACAAACACATGGATCCTGGAGCAAATAATCTGAACTATCTCTGGAAGGAAAAATGTTGAAACTGAGGCTGTACTACTTTGGGCACATCACAAGATGACAAGATTCTCTGGGAAGACAATAATGCTGGGAAAGGTTGAAGGCAGGAAAAGAGGAAGATCAAATAATCTCCAAAAGAAGCCACAGGCTTGAGTTTCATCATTTAGTCGTGTCCGACTCTTGGTGACCCCATGGACCAGAGCACACCAGGCCCTCCTATCTTCCACTGCCTCCCGTAGTTGTGTCAAATTCATGTTGGTTGCTTCGCAGACACTGTCCAGCCATCTCATCCTCTGTCGTCCCCTTTTCCTCTTGCCTTCACAATTTCCTAACATCAAGGTCTTTTCCAAGGAATCTTCTCTTCTCATGAGATGGCCAAAGTACTGGAGCCTCAGCTTCAGGGTCTGTCCTTCCAGTGAACTCTCAGGGTTGATTTCCTTTAGAATTGATAGGTTTGTTTTCCTTGCAGTCCAGGGGACTCTCAAGAGCCTCCTCCAGCACCACAATTCAAAGGCATCAATTCTTCGGCGGTCTGCTTTCTTTATGGTCCAGCTCTCACTTCCATACATCATAACAGGAAAAACCATAGCTTTGATTATTCGGACTTTTGTTGGCAAGGTGATGTCCCTGCTTTTTAAGATGCTGTCAAGGTTTGTCATCGCTTTCCTCTCAAGAAGCAGGCATCTTTTAATTTCGTGGCTGCTGTCTCCATCTGCAGTGATCATGGAGCCCAAGAAAATAAAATCTGTCACTGCCTCCATATCGCCCCCTTCTATTTCCCAGGAGGTGATGGGACCAGCGGCCATGATCTTAAGTTTTTTTGATGTTGAGTTTCAGGCCGTTTTTTGCACTCTCCTCTTTCACCCTCATTTCAAGGTTCCTTAATTCCTCCTCACTTTCTGCCATCAGAGTGGCATCATCTGCATATCGGAGATTGTTGATATTTCTTCCGCCAATCTTAATTCCGGCTTGGGATTCCTCCAGTCCAGACTTCCGCATGATGTATTCTGCATATAAGTTACATAAGCTGGGGGACAATATACAGCCTTATGGTACTCCTTTGCCACTTTTGAACCAATCAGTTGTTCCATATCCAGTTCTAACTGTTGCTTCCTGTCCCACATATAGGTTTCTCAGGAGATAAGGTGGTGAGGCACTCCCATTTCTTTAAGGACTCGCCATAGTTTGCTGTGGTCCACACAGTCAAAGGCTTTTGCATAGTCAATGAAGCAGAAGTAGATTTTTTTCTGGAACTCTCTGGCTTTCTCCATAATCCAGCGCATGTTAGCAATTTGGTCTCTAGTTCCTCTGCCTCTTCGGAATCCAGCTTGTACTTCTGGGAGTTCTCGGTCCACATATTGCTGAAGCCTACCTTGTATGATTTTGAGCATAACCTTGCTAGTGTGTGAAATGAGTGCAATTGTACGGTAGTTGGAGCATTCTTTGGCACTGCCTTTCTTTGGGACTGGGATGTAGACTGATCTTGTCCAATCCTCTGGCCACTGTTGAGTTTTCCTAACTTGCTGGCATATTGAATGTAGCACCTTAACAGCATCATCTTTTAAGATTTTAAATAGTTCAACTGGAATGCCATCACCTCCACTGGCCTTGTTGTTAGCCAGGCTTTCTAAGGCCCACTTGACTTCACTCTCCAGGATGTCTGGCTCAAGGTCAGCAACTACATTGTCTGGGTTGTCCAGGATATCCAAATCTTTCTGATATAATTCCTCTGTGTATTCTTGCCACCTCTTCTTGATGTCTTCTGCTTCTGTGAGGTCCCTCCCATTTTTGTCCTTTATCATGTCCATCTTTGCACAAAATGTTCCTTAAATATCTCCAATTTTCTTGAACAGGTCTCTGGTTTTACTCTTTCTATTATTTTCCTCTATTTCTTTGCACTGTTCATTTAAGAAGGCTCTCCTTGTCTCTCCTTGCTATTCTTTGGGAGTCTGTGTTCAGTTTTCTGTAACTTTCCCTATCTCCCTTGCATTTTGTTTCTCTTCTCTGCTATTTGTAAGGCCTCGTTGGACAGCCACTTTGCTTTCTTGCATTTCTTTGGGATGTTTTTGTTGCTGCCTCCTGTACAATGTTATGAGCCTCCATCCATAGTTCTTCAGGCACTCTATCGACCAAATCGACTTCCTTAAATCTGTTCTTTACTTCCACTGTGTATTCATAAGGGATTTGGTGTAGATTATACTGGAGTATCCTAGTGTTTTTTCCTACTTTCTTCAATTTAAGATTGATTTTTGCTACAAGAAGCTGATGATCAGAGCCACAATCAGCTCCAGGTCTTGCTTTTGCTGACTGTATAGAGCTTCTCCATCTTTGGCTGCAGAGAATATAATCAATCTGATTTCGGTATTGCCCATCTGGTGATTTCCATGTACAGAGTCACCTCTTGTGTTGTTGGAAAAGAGTGTTTGTGATGACCAGCTTGTTCTCTTGACAAAACCCTATTAGCCTTTGCCCTGCTTCATTTTGAACTCCCAAGCCAAACTTTCCTGTTGTACCTTTTATCTCTTGACTCCCGACTTTAGCATTCCAATCCCCTAGAATGAGAAGAACATCTTTCTTTGGTGTCACTTCTAGAAGGTGTTGTAAATCTTCATAAAATTGTTCAATTTCAGTCTCCCCAGCAATGGTGGTTGGAGCATAAACTTGGATTACTGTGATGTTGAAAGGTCTGCCTTGGATTTGTATTGACATCATTCTATAATTTTTGAGATTGTATCCCATTATAGCTTTTCCCACTCTTTTGTTGACTATGAGGGCTACTCCAGTCCTTCTACGGGATTCTTGCCCACAATAGTAGATATGATAATCATCTGAATTGAATTCGCCCATTCCTGTCCATTTTAATTCACTGATGCCCAGGATGTCGATGTTTATTCTTGCCATCTCCTGTTTGACCACATCCAGCTTCCCAAGGTTCGTAGATCTCACATTCCAGGTTCCTATGCAGTATTTTTCTTTGCATAATTGGACTTTCCTTTCACTTCCAGGCACGTCCACAGCTGAGCATCCTTTCGGCTTTGGCCCAACCACTTCATTAGAAGCTACTTGTCCTCCGCTCTTCCTCAGTAGCATGTTGGACGCCTTTCAACCTGAGGGGCCCATCTTTCAGCATCCTATCTTTTAGCCTTTTGTTTCTGATTATGGGGCGTAAAGATACTGGAGTGGCATTGGCAATTCCTACTCCAGGTGGATTGTGTTTAGTTGGAACTCTCCACTACAACCTGTCCGTCTTCGGTGTCCCTGCACGGCATAGCCCATAGCTTCTCTGAGTTACCCAAGCCCCTTCGCCACGACAAGGCAGCAATCCATGAAGGGGAGACTTGAGCTTGCAGGAGCTGATCAGGCCTGCTGAGGACAGTACATTTTGGAGATCGCTCATTCATAAGGTCACAATAATTTGAGGCAATTTGATGACACATAACACTACCACCCACGTTTGTAATGGATTTTTTTGAATAATTTTTATGATGAGAGTATAGTTTCTGTTGCATACAAGGTGATCTAGCATAAAGGCAACATATTATGGTAAACCCTGTTGTTGATAATCATACTCATCTTGATTGTGCTGCCAACAGTCAGATCCTAAACCTACATGTTTGGAAGGAAGCCATAGACATCAAAGGGACCAACTGCTAGCCATGTACGCTTAGAAAAACCATTTCAATGGACCTCACGTAGGAAACAAAAACCGTTTGCGATGGGTTTCTTTTCTCCTGGTAATATAGCATACAGGACTTTAGTAAGTGAAGCATTCCATATCATCATCATTATGCCCCAGAAAGCATCATCCAACTCTTACAGGATACTGTGCCCTGGTATCTGCCAATGCCACAACACAAGTGTCACAGTCATAGGAAACACAGAGAGCACTAGCAAAGTATAGACAAGCAATTATAAAATGAATTAGGGAATATGCTAACATGAAACAAAACATCCTCCCCGAGAATAACAGCAAGACCATCAACCATATTTGCTTCTTCCAACATTAGTTCCCAAATATTTTATTCTGTCATGCCTAGTTGGCCTTACCTGCTGCGGGGATGCCATATGGGTTGTAGATAGGGCCAAGGAGCCATGGATTAGGGAATGACTGTTGTGGTGCTGTTGCTTGTGCATAAAAGAATGGCCTTGGATTTGTGGAATAAGGCCCATTTTCTGAGGCGGAGGAAGCATTCATTTTTAGGCTAGAAACAAAAAAACAGTTGGTATCAAGCACTATCTTAAAAACATTATACACCTTTGCTGAGCTATTTGAAATTGACATTTTGGGATATCTGAGAATGGCGGAAGTCCTTGATTGTCTGTAGACTCTATAGTGGTACACATTATTCTGTGTTCTCCCCCCCCATCCTCATTTGGTTAGTCAAATGACCACATTAAGACAACTGCAGCCTTTGACACACACTTGCTGTTTGCTTGGTGGGCAGGCCCTAATACCAGCCTTTGGGGAAAACTATATTCTGAGGCCTCATTATGCATTGCCATTTTATTCTCCAAGCCTTGTATTCATACAGTCAGAGAGACCCATAAACAACACTTTGCCCCATACTACTTGGGACATACCACAATAATGCATGGTTAGCCATTTATACAATATGGATTTTTGTCAACTTGAGTTTACAAAATGTAAAGACCAGCACGGAGCAAGGTCAATGCTTTCCTGCTAAAGAGGCCTTGTAATCTAAACCCCTGTGGTTTCACTCAGCATTCACTACCACTGAATTCAAAGGGGCCAACTTCCATATAAGTATGGAAGGCATATTTCAGATATAACTTCCAATATAATAAATTCTAAAAGAACAAAAACCCTATATAATGCAACACTTTTGTCTTCTCTACTCAACTTATTCCACCACCCCCTTAGCTAAAGGGAAGAATCTTATATTACTCCACTAATGTTAGTAATCAGTGGGATTTTTTGAAACAGTGAATTCAAATGTGTATCTGAGCTCCCATGAAACAACTTACCATATGTAGAATATAGAACTGCACCTATAGTTCAGAACTAATATAAAAATTGCAAATTAAGATAACTTCACAATGGTATAAAAAGCAGGTGGGGGAAAAGAAAAATGCACTTTGAAAATAAATAGTAATGTACATACCTTTTCTGGAAGCAAGAGACTGTAAAAAAAAATCCACAACCCAATAAACCAAATCCAGAACAAACTAACACAAAGCCCTTTTAACAATGGGCTAGCCTCAACCACATATTACGAGCCTTTTGTCTTGAGCCCTCACCTCCTTCCCACCCCCTTCCATAAACCACACTTCTCCACCTTCAAACTATTTCAAATCTTAAATACAAGCTCTATAAAGCTATGTCATTTCCACCCCTGCTGGTCTTGACCCAACCCCTCCTCCACCAAACATTTGTGCTACTGCTGCTGCACAGGAAGACAGCCCAGCAAAGAACTACTTGAAAATGCCCCTCACCTTTCTTAAGAAGCAACATCCCTTCTTTACACACCTGAAACTAATGTGGCCTTTCCCAATATAACAAAAAACTTACACCCAGCATCTCCTATATAGAGTTGAGTGAGCCTAAGATGATTGATGTCAATGGGCTGTTTAGACCCAGCTTTCTCTGTATAAGATAAGGCTGCATGTAGTCAAGCTTCCCCAGTCCTTAAAGTTCAGACATCACCAGAAAAGGGAGGCTAGTACCCATTGCAGTTCAAGGCTATCATGCTGCAACTACTTAGCAAAGTCTTATCTATTACTGTAATTCTCAAGTTTCCTTCTTTCCTTTATTTATTTGCATTTGTATTTTCATTTCTACCCCACCTTTCTTCACACACAGGGACTAAAGGTGGCTACTTGCAGCAGAGTGGAAACAGCCTTTTCTTTTGACAGTTCAGGCTAACAAATCAAGGCAGCTCATGGTCCATGAGGGAGGCACCCTCTGCCAGGCCTACAGGCCACCCTCACAGACAGAACTAGATCTCCAAGGCTCAGCAGAGTTTCTTGCCTGACAATATGTGTGAATGTTTCTGCTGACAAACTAACAAGAAAATTGGTAAAGGCTTCAGTCCTGTAATCACTCAATTTTCAACAGACCCATTGTTTGAATTTATAATTCTGAATGGATTGTCTCCGATGTACTTTACTGGTACAGTAATGCACAAAAGTCTCAGGAGAAAATACATGTTTGAAAATGAGTGGATGCCCTGTGGAGGAAAGTTTTAAAAGACCAACTATCAAAAGTACCCCAGTGCATGTCCTGTGTCTCCATTATAAAAAGAATGCTTCCTCGTCTGTTTGAAATTTGGTAATCTCCAGCTTGCCATCAGCCTGCCTTCTAAGAGGCTGACTGGTACAAGCAGAAACATTATTTTATTGAAACACAGCTCTGATAGAAGGGCAAGTAATTTACTCCTCTGAGGAAAAGAGGCTTATACTATAACTGGTTTCTTGTGACTGGCTCATCTGCACGGATGCTGCTGAAAGCCCTATATGAGTGTATCTTCAGATTTGCTTCTTGCTGTCTTGAAAAATGCACAAGCCATGTGTATGTGCTTCTCTATACTGAGGAATAGATGGCTACACAATGGAGCCATGACATACTGATTTAGATTTGCAAGCAGAGTAGCTCATCTCAAATTTTAAAGAATGGCAAGTGCCTCCACCTGAGTCACAAGCAAGTGAACTTTCACAGCAGGTACGTGCAGTATGCGATATAGACTGCCACCGCGGGACACTTTTGCATGCCCCTGTTAACTGTAATTGCCAGAGGGTGCTCACAAGTGCTTTTCATGAGGCACTTTGGGGTGCATATTTTAATTATGACAATACACAAGGTGGTTGTGATAAAAAAAATATTTGCTGGAACCCCATCTTTCTATACTGGCAGCCAGTGAAGAAGGATGAAATTGGCTGTCTGGCATCTCAACATCTGCAAGGAAGCCACAATAAAAGCAATGAGGTTTACTCCTATGTAGACACACAAAAGACAACAGACTTATAGATGGCTTCTTAGCTGTGATTGGAATATCTTCCATAAGAAATTAAGATGGGACTTCCTGGCGTTCTTCTGCATGTGTAAAGGAAGTGGGGAGAAGGGAAACAAGCCAGTCCTTCATTTTATTTCCAGTACTGATTCTTTTTTAGTTTAATTGCCGACGCAAGGTGCTGATCGAAGTCTTGAGTGGGTCTCTCTCTATATCCAGAGTGGATAATAGTCAGTGTGGACGAAAATTTAGGTTTCCTATGAGGCTGACTAATGTTATACGTACAGTACTCCCGTACGCGTAAAACACTTCGAAAAGACATTGTGCGGGAGCAGTTGCAAGAGCCGCCAGCAGAGGGCGAGGCGGGAAATTGGTCCACAACCACGCTTATCAGCCTTTCTTTGTACTATCTAAACAAGAATTACTCGGATTGCCATAACGTCAGGTTATACACATGCGCAGAGATGGAAAAGGCCGCTTTCTCTGCGTGTGTGGGGGGGGGCGAGCGAATCCTAGTGGATACGCATGCGCCCAAAGGCGGTTCTGGCTCTGCGGGAAGTTTCTCTCTCCCTCCCTCCCTCTTCTTTCCCGCCTACATTCGACTGCCTCACTCGGAGCCTGCGCAAGGGTGGGACCAAACTCGGCCCGGGTCCGCTCGCGCGCCCTTTGGCTCTCAACGGACGTCGGGGCGAGCGGAAAGGGAGGGGAAGGCGCGCGCAGCCGCCGTGCGTCCCTCCGCGCAGGCCCTTTCCCCACCTCTTCCCTTTTCCGTGCCCCGGAGGATAGTGAGGGGTTGAAGTGGCAGCCGCGCAGGCCGGAGGTTTGTGAGGGAAGCAGGGCGAGAGAGCGGGTGGGGGTGGGGATGGGGGTGGGGTGGTCTTCTTTCTCTTCTCCGCCCACAGTTATCTTGTAGGCCTTTTCTTAGGGTCCGCTGTCCTTTTCTACAGAAGGGAACGGCCGTCGAACCCAGGCTTATTTCTCCCTGTCCTCCGCCTCTTCCTCCTCCACCATCCTTTTCCCAGAGGCAGGCTGTGGCCTGGGAGTAGGTGCTGGAAGGAAGACCCCTCGGCTCTTCTTGGCTGGCGCTGGCCGAGTGGGTCGATGAGCCCTGAGGTGTTCGGCACCGGCTCCCACAGAGGGGGAAGCAGGAACGGGGCGGCCGGAAAAGGGAGAGGAGGCCAGCGCCTTTGAGTCTGCGCCGGGGAGTGAGGGGTTTATGCGAGTCTGTCACTCTCGGCGGCTTCGCCGGTGGCCCCCAGGGTGCGCCTGTGCCATTTGTTATCTGAATTACCACGCAAACGGAAGCAACACAGGCTGTGATCGTGAATTCCCTTCTCGATCGTATCGCAGACTCCGTGCCTGCCGTCAATGTCACACTGCGGTTAAACACCTGGCAGACGGTTCTTGGTCCCAGAGTGGGTGGGTGAAGGTGATTTCTTCGGGGGGGGGGAGGCGCGGATTGCATGGCGTGGGTGAGTGGTGAAGGCTGGTGTAAGCTTTCGCGTGTCTTTGATCGGAATCAAATTCAGGTGGGGCCCGCCTCAGCGTGTCTGCATTGCAGTTTGCTTAAGGATGCAGCATCCTGATGTTGCTACATGGAATACTAATAGTACTGTATTCGTGTTCGCCTCAGGAATTCTTACAGAGCGGCAATTAGAAACGTTCCCGGGCCCCCAGAAGGGAAAGCAGATAGGGGGTTTGATATCGTAGCCTCCTAGTGGGCGAATAATGGTATTATGGCTTATACAAAAAATTGAGAGAAAGGAGTATTTTTCATTCTCCTTTTGGAAAGGATCCATAGAAATGAAATTGTGACAGATAGTTTTATAATTAAAGTGGTTTATTTAGGTAGTGTTTCTTGCCTGTCATTAGGAATTATGTAGTTATAACTTAGTGACTAAATGTGTTTCTTAGTTTGTGTGTTGTTTGAGAACAATGGATAGATTACATACTGTTGCCAAGGTGAGAAACTGAACTGTTGGGTTGATGTTCACAGTCATATGCCATTTAAACCCAGAGCTTACTTTAAATGTTAGACATCTGGCATGTTGCAGTTGTCACAATAATTGTATGAAAGTGCTGGATAGCTTAGTGATTTAGATATCTGACTGTGGAGCTAGAAGTTGGGGGTTTGATTCCCCACTGTGCCTCCTTGACGGGGCTGGGTTGGGGGATCTTTAGAGTCCCTTCCATCTGTGCAGTTCTAAGATTATGATGATTAGGAACAGACACTGTTAAAATATTGCTTCTAATTCTTGATTTGGGCCAAACTGAAAGACTAAATGGTATTAATGCTGTTCCTAATGAAGTAACCCTAACCATTCAATAATTGTGTTTTTTTAAGTAGGTACTGTAATTTATGTCATATGTTAACACCACAGTTACAGATGCTGTGGATACTATCTCAGATTCAGAAAGTTCTAGTGTGATTCATTTCAAACTATATAGTTTAAAAATGCTTAAAGTGTAGGTCTGTATTAAGTGTATCAGAGAAAAATAGCTTAATATTGTAATGCATGGTTTGTAAGATCACCATTTCTATTTTCTTGGGTAGAAACTGGATTTCATTTGATTTGAATCACTGAAAGAGGAGAGCTCAATCTTGCTCAGTCATCCTGTTTGAACTTTTTTTAAAAGTGTGCTATCCTAGGAGATTTACATATTACATGGATGCTACCATAAGAAGCAGCAGCTGGTGTTGATAATGGTTAGATATTTGAACTCTGTTGGATGTATTTGAACATTTCTGTTGGAACATAAGTGCAATGGATAGTATACTTACTAGATTTGTAGATGAAACAAAACTGGAAGGAATAGAAATGCTTGAACTAAATTTTTAAGATGAGTTCACTTAACTTGGCAGTTATATGAAATGTGCAAATGTACTCATGTTGAGTAATTTAAAATAAGTGGGTAAAGGCTTTGAAATAACAATTGTACAGTTTACAGTTGTAAAATAACTAGTTGGGTACACCACAGTACAGATTAATGGATGTTAGTGGCTAAGCGGTGATGCATTAATCAGTAATGTGATGTTGTGGCACAAAATACCAATTCTGTATTATAAGAGGAGCAGTTATAAACAGGAGCCATAGTCCTGTGCAGGTGTCCAGACTAGCATTGTGAGCATAAAACATGAAGGATATGTAGGGGCACACAGTTCTGCCTCACTATGTCAACCTTGACCTTCCTGAGAACAGAGCAGTACAGGTCCAAATGTCTATTTCTCAGTACAGTGATTTAAATTCATGATTATGAATCCTGCCCAACATTCATAGAATTGTATTGAAGTGGAGGGATGAGAATCTGATGGATTGCCTCCTCTTTCTTGGAGATTTTAAAGAAGATGATATCTATCTTTCTGTCAAAATGTAGAATTGCTTGTAGGGCAAGAGTTTGGGAACACTTGATCAATTCAATTCCTTTTGTTTCTGGTTCTGCATTTGCCTTTTTGCCACCAATATATCTGTTAAATGCTTCCCAGATGGAATTTTCTAAAGGTTGAAGTGCTTTCTGTCATTTCCTCCCAAGAGTTTTGGCTGTGGTTTATGGGAAGCCTCTGGATTCTTTCTTGTTTTCACGAACTGCGGTTTCTGCTTGGTAGCTGATAGCAGAGTCATGTGGTACCTTTAACAGCAACAGATTCATTACAGCATGAGCTTTTGTGAATCCTGCAGTCAGTGTCCTCAGGTGCATTTGAAAAAGTGAGTCCACAGAAGCTGATGTTGTAATAAAACTGTTAGCCTTAAAGGTGCCACATAACTCTTTGTGATTTTAACATATGCAGTGTAGATGCTGCACAAAGCTGTCAAGTGTAATCAGCTGCAGGTTAGATGTCATCAGTATGCTCATATTCAATACTGGCCTAAAACTCCTTGCTTAAATTATGCTTATGGAAGGGCAATGGCATCATTGACTGGGGGATATTTTAGGTAATTAAAGACTTCCCTTGCCTCTCCCATGGCTTGTTTGACTCATAGAAATCACAGGAGTCACAGGATGGAAGAAAGTCTAACTACAAAAAAATCTCACCACCAGTTATATTAATTGGGCAATAGCAGTTTTTGGTAAAGTGACTCCCATAACCTCCATACAATCAAACAGGATTAATCGCATGTTGGACATGTCACAGGAGAGAAGAAGTATTTAATTATGAAAATTCCACCCACTGGTGGTTATGTTTGTATGATGTTATTCTTCTAGAGGCATAATTTTTGCAAGAGGATTTCAGCCAGCATCTTTCATTCATAGCTATTCTTAGAGAAGCACTAGGAACTGTGAATGGTTGCTTAGCTGTGGGGGTTCTCAAATGAAAATTCAGATTTAATCAAGATCAGATGGGAATACTACTTTTTGAGGAATAGGCTGATCTGAAGTTGGATATACCAATCTATGTTTTTTGTTTTACCCAGCACTACTCTTCAATGCCTAGGTAGCTGCAGCACATTTTTATAGTTTTGCTTGGTACACAAACCAGGTACTTACCCTTTAGAAGGCAGACTTGATGAAAGATATTTATAGATAGACTAAATGTCAAGGAGAACCTTTACCTTTATTCATAGATGTGTAAATTTCACATTGGCTTATTATAATAGCTGTACATGAGACTGCAAAATAAACTATAACACCAGCTATTATGGCTGTCAGACTGCAGTTTGAAGTGAGGATGTTTGAACTTCCTATTCCAGTTCTGCATTTGGTTAGCCCAGTTGCTAGTCGTTTCTCAGTCCAAAATAAGCTGCTGACTTATCTTTTAATTTCAGCCTCTTGGCATCAGGTGCCTTTATGAATGTGTTTGCCATTTCAAAAAATTTCATTCAACGTGTAAAAGTCCATGTTAGGTTCCCTTGCTAACTGTAATGTAATGAACAAGCAGGACCTCCTCAGTTATGGCATCAGCCTTCTGAAATAAATGTTTGGCTGTAAACAGTCTATAATTATTATAAATAGTTAGAAACAAATGCAGGAAATAAATAAGACCTGGCTTTTCAAAGGGGCTTTATATATTTATTTATTTAAAATATTCTTGCCTTGCCTTTCTCCTTAAAAGGACCCAAGGCAGCCTTTGGCACAGACTTGAGTTCAGTCTGGTTATTGTTCTTTTCTGGTTTGCCTTGAGTGATGCTTCATCTTTATGTGAGCTGCTACTATGTTGTATATTTAGTATGGCTATAGTTTTATTAAAGGTTCATATTTCATAATTCTAGTTTATTTCATTTTATAAGTGGCTCTGCTTTCTGTGTAGCTAAAGGGAATTATAGGCATATCTTATAATGCTTATCTGTCTTTAGGTGGAAGTTAAACATAGGAATTTTATAATTTCATGAACTGCAGGATAGCTCAGTGGTTTAGGTGTCCACTTGCAGAGCCAGAGATTGGGAGTTTGATTCCCCATTGTGTTTCCTTGACAAGGGATGGACTCGATGATCCATAAGGTCTTTTTCAGTTCTGGGGTTATAATCAGAGTGATTTTGATTTCAATTGATTGAAATCACAATTTAAATTTTAAAAATCAGATTTTTGGATAATTTAAATTAAAAATTGATTTTTAAAATTTAAATTGTGATTTAAATCATTTTGATTTTTAAAGAAATCATAGATTTTTATCCTCCCTGTCTAAAATTATGATGATGATTATGTTCTGCCTTTGCCTACTGTATTAAAAAAACCCACTGGAAAATGTTTGAGTCTCCTGTATCCCCAAGATCTCCATATCTATGTAAGATCTGGTGTAGGTCATTCCATGTCAAATCAACCAATGAAAAATCCATTTTGGAACTTGATGGCGGATGGGATGTGTTCTTTCAATGGATGCTGCAGTACGTGAAGTCAAGCTGTCATTCTTACATCCAGCTGGACCAGCAACATCATTTTCTTATCCTAGGAAACCGGATGTTCTTACAGTGGCAGGAAACTTCATCCTTTGCAAACTGGATCCAATTGCAGCTACATACCAGCTAACCCCACAGGAGATGACAAAAGAATTTTAACATGCTAGCAAAGAAAAAAAGAGGTTCTTAATAGAAATTTTGGTCTATTTTCAGGGCTAAGTCAATTTAAATCCTTGTCACTGCCAACAAGAAAATGTAAGTTTCGTATGATAACATTGAGATACCAGCCTGAAATTTGGATTGACTGGTTACAATGTATCTTTGAGTGTCAATTTTCTGAAAATGTACAGTTGCATCGTGTTATATATCAAATGAAGGCCCTATACTTAATCTTTAAAATGATACCTGTCCCAGGTCTGTAGCTATCATAGGTATCTATTAAATGACATTTGAAATTATGGTGGCTAGTGAATTTTGGCATTTTTTTTTTTTGCAATATCTCAGAAACGAGTGAACAAAAAAATCTGGAAAAAATATTTTAAACATCTCATGGTAAGGTACAAATGTACCAAAAATGAACCAAATCCATGACATCAGGGTTCCATGCACTGGTTGATTTGACATGGAATGACCTGTGTCTGATAGCATTTGTGATCATTCTACATATTGCTGGAAATATGAAAAAATGTGGACCATAATTGGGATTATTATGGACTCTTTGTCAGTATAAGCACAGAGGCAAGACTAGGTCAGCACAGTCATGAGTGGGTTTAGAATGCCTCTATGCTGCCACCTTTAGTTTTAGATAGTTTTTATACATTGAAGGGGTAGTGACATGAATATATATATATATTTGCATCTCCAAGTGGTTTTCACTGTACACAAATATGTAATTGTTTAACATGGTATATAGATACTTTAGGCAGAACTATGGTGAGCTCACCTTAGAGAAAATGACTGACACAGTTATCTTTTCTTCTAGTTGCAAGTGCAGCTATTGATTGGGAGATGGTTCAAGAAAATCTACCTCACAAATTCCATTTATTCACCCATGTGCTGCATCACTGGAAATAACAGAAACTTTGCAGTCATTCTTGAAAGTCTCAGAACAGGCGGATACCAAGTTGGTGTATTGCACCCTAAGATTGGGTCAACATCCAAAGTATTCTTGATTTCACCAGTATGATCCATCATTAATATATGTCTTAATAAAGTTTGCACAGGCTTCAAACAATACTTCTTGTAGTTTCTTCTGAGTTTTTCAAGAAATGGTTGCTTGACATCTCCTGCTGAAAGAAAGTGGCTTCTCTTATCTGTTCCTGGAAGTATTGATGGAATGCAGTCATGTCTACACAGGAAGAAAGGCAGATCAATACAGAATATGCTGTATCCTTACTGGAGCAGTTAAAGTTGTTCTATGAACAGCAGTTGCTAACGGACATTGTTTTAATTGTGGAGGGCACTGAATTCCCTTGCCATAAGATGGTTCTTGCTACTTGTAGCTCTTACTTCAGGTATGTACTGAAAGTAGTGTTGTTTCTTCTGGGAAAATATGTCTTAATTTAATGTGTACAAAATGTGCATATCTCAATTCATTGTACAGTGATTCTACTAGTAACTTTAGTGGAGGTGAATAATGAACTAAAATAATAGTTACAAATACATAAGTAATAAAGTGAATACAACTCAGCTAATTCAGGGCTGTACTGATGGAAGAATGGCTCTTGTGCAAGTGGTGTTCATTAGTTTGTTTTTAGTCACATCTTGCTTTCTACAGGTGAGCCCACGAAAGTGTACATGGCTCCTCTCTAACAACTCTGAGAGGTACAGTAAGTCAAGCTGAGAGAAAATGACTGGTTGAAGGTCACCAAGTGAGTTTTCATGGCTCAGTGGTGACTAGAACCCAGTTCTCCCAAAGCTGATGTATCATTCTTAACCCCTGCAGCATAGTGGCACTCTGACTATTACATATGACCTTTTTTGTTGTTCTTTTAGCCAGCAGTGTGTTATGTTTGGGAGGTGGTGGTAAAGGTAATTCTGGCTAATGGAGACAAGATCTCAGACTTGTCCAGTTATTTTTGTAAGGTTTATGCAGGAGTAGGAAGGAGGCTTATGGGGGGCTTTACATTTCTTTGAGATGGTTAAATGTTAGGGGAAACCTTGGTGGTTGAGAGCAAACAGTTGTGCAGCCGTGATATTTATATTATTTGTTTGTTTGTTTTTTTGTTACATTTATATACAGTATTCCTTTTCCTCGAGTGATTTCAAGGGAACTACTGTACACATAGAACTGAAGTCTTTCTGACTTTTTAGAAGTATTAAATAATGATTAGTGTTCAAACAGTTCTGGGTACATAAATTTTGAAAACCCAACAAAGTATATGAGACAGTTCATATGTTCCAGCATTTCAATCACATTTGTTGGGCTTCATTAATGTAATTTGAGTAGTTTGCAATTCTGTTTACCAAATCTCTAAATCTATGTGCACATGTAATGAATAGTATTGTAACCTAAATACATAGTAATGTCAGTTGCTTGAAGTGTTATCCTTTTTCAAAGGGATTGTGAGGGAATATAGCTGTTGCTGGATCAATGTATTTTTGAAAGTTTTTAAATGCACTGAATTTTATCCTGTTGTCATGGAAGACTTGAGAACATTAATGTGGAAGCTGGGATGTAATTAATGGATTTTGTTTTTATTCTTCAGGGCTATGTTTATGAGTGGGTTGAGTGAAAGCAAGCAAACACATATCCATCTGAGGAATGTGGATGCAGCCACTTTGCAAATAATAATAACTTATGCATACACGGGTAATTTGGCAATAAATGATACAACAGTCGAACAGCTTTATGAAACAGCTTGCTTTTTACAGGTACGAATGTTCTACATTTCATTTTCTAAAATGTAAAGTTGTATCCATGATCTGATTGTTTCTTAATACTTGACATTCTTAATTAAATTGCACAATGGGAAGAGATTCTCAAAGCAACTTGTACTAGGTAAAGATACAGAAGGAAAGTATACCAGGATAGGTTTTAAAGAAATTGCTATTAAGCATTTATGTATCCCACATGGAATTCAGGAATCCACAGAAATCATGGCTGGCTGTGGTGGAGGAGCAACATGATTGTGCATACTGCCCAATAGGAGTAGGGAAACTATGCATCTGCTATCAGACCTGTGAAACAGGCAAGAATCTGTCTTCTTGATTTTGTTCCTGGCAAGCCAATAAATGTATCTCCCCCTTCAAACTTGTGAACTTTCTCTGGTTTATTGGGGGCAAGGCAAGGTAAGTCAAGTGTCAGCTTTTGCTGAGTTCACACATTACAATCTGTTTCCACTTGCAGAGTGCATCAGGGTCGTGACTCATCCTTGGGAAGTTGATATTCTTTGAATTCTGGTTTAATGTATATACAGATTGGCTGAAGCACATTGTTCTAACCCACTCTACTTAGAAGTACACTCCTGGTTTCAAAAAAGCTTGCTTTTGTTAGGTACTTCAAAGGTCATGAGCCTTCAGATACAATCTTCATTAAAGTGAGTTAAAATTGCAAGTGCAAAACAAATGATAAGGGACATGTAGTGCAGTAAAAAGAAGGAATGAGTCCCTAGCCAGTACTCTGCTGAGGATGAAAAACCTTGCTCAGCATCACTACCTGGATGGCCTTGTCTATTGTGACTTGCAATATCAAAACTGTTTCAGTCCTTAAGCCAGAAAGAAGCCCAAACTTGATGTGCCCCCCACTGATTACTATCTTGTGAGAGATCATATGGTGCAAAGGTATGGGCAGTTTTTTGAGGTTCCCAACTATGTGGGCAGAAATTGTATGTTTGTTTGTCTGTTAAATTAATTTAATTTTTACCCCAACTGTCTAGTAGCCAGAAAAGTATCCACAACATAAACTGAGATTCAAGTAAACTAGCAGATTCTCTCCCTCCCCTACAAAGAAATGAGAATTGTTCAGGTATTGATATGTATAAAAACATATCAAAACATATCAATAGGAGATTGGAGTGCCTATCCCCACACCTCTCTCTTGTTTTCTTCTTACAGAGGCTGATGTGTCTGCAGAGAAGAGGTTTTTACTTGTGATGCATATGTGCAAGCAAAAAAGCAAAGCAAAGTGTGCTGCTTATTTACCACCCCATAGTGCTTAAAGCACTCTCACTCTCTTGGCAGTTTAAATCATCATCATCATCTTCTGATGATGATGATGATGATGATGATGATGCAAGCTACACACAGACTTCTCTGCAGATACAATGCTTTTCACTTGGAGAAAACCAGAATAGGAAGGGGTTGGATACTCCTCTGTAAGCATGGTGAGTTTGTCAGTAAATAACAGAAAAGTCTGGCTGATTACTCAGAGACTGTCTTTTCAGTTGCATTGGTGTTAATGGACAAACCTGTGTGCCTTCTCCCCACTTTCCTGCTTTTTTGTGCAAAATGCCCCAGTTGTTGTAGCCAATGCATTTGAGCATGACACCAACAGTCTGTGACAATTCCTTCACAAGTAGACATAGTTAAATAAATTGAGAGGATGCTGCTTTTATTACAACTCCAGATAAATTGTTCCATTGCCTGTTTTTATTTTGCCATTAATTGCAGATATGGACTTAATATACCGTATTTTTCGCACCATAAGACGCACTTTTCCCCCACAAAACGGGGGTGGAAAGTCTGTGCGTCTTATGGAGCAAAGAAAACAGATTATATTTTCCTGTTTTCTTCTCCTAAAAAATTGGTGCGTCTTATGGAAAGGTGCGTCTTATGGAGCGAAAAATACGGTAAGTAACACTATGACTGATTCTTAACTGCATTTCTTTTTTCATTCCAGGTAGAAGATGTATTACAGCGATGTAGAGAATACTTAATTAAAAAAATTAATGCAGAGAATTGTGTACGGCTTTTAAGCTTTGCTGATCTTTTCAGTTGTGAAGAATTAAAACAAAGTGCTAAAAGGATGGTAGAACACAAGTTTACTGCTGTGTACCACCAGGAGGCTTTCATGCAACTCTCACATGATTTGTTGATAGATATTTTAAGCAGTGACAACTTAAATGTGGAAAAGGAGGAGACAGTTCGTGAAGCTGCTATGTTATGGCTGGAGTACAATACGGAATCTCGATCACAGTATTTATCATCTGTTCTTAGCCAAATAAGAATTGATGCACTTTCTGAAGTTACACAAAGAGCTTGGTTTCAAGGCTTACCACCAAATGATAAATCTGTAGTGGTTCAAGGATTATATAAATCTATGCCGAAGTTCTTTAAACCAAGACTTGGAATGACTAAAGAAGAGATGATGATCTTCATTGAAGCTGCTGCTGAAAACCCTGGTAGTCTTTATTCTTCAGTATGTTACAGCCCACAAGCTGAAAAGGTTTACAAGCTTTGCAACCCTCCTGCTGATTTACATAAGGTTGGGACACTTGTAACTCCAGATAATGATATTTATATAGCAGGTGGGCAAATCCCACTGAAAAATACAAAAACCAACCACAGTAAAAGTAGCAAACTACAGGTTGCCTTCCGAACTGTGAATTGCTTTTACTGGTTTGATGCCCAACAAAACACATGGTTTCCAAAGAGTCCAATGTTATTTGTTCGTATAAAGCCATCACTGGTTTGCTGTGAAGGCCACATCTATGCAATTGGAGGAGACAGTGTAGGTGGAGAGCTCAACAGAAGGACTGTGGAAAGATACGATACTGAGAGAGATGAATGGACCATGGTGAGCCCACTGCCCTGTGCGTGGCAATGGAATACAGCAGTTGCAGTTCATAACTGCATTTATGTAATGGCACACAACCTGATGTACTGTTACTTCCCCAGGTCAGATGCTTGGGTTGAAATGGCAATGAGACAAACAAGTAGATGCTTTGCTTCGGCTGCTGCTTTTGGGGATAAAATATTTTATATTGGAGGCTTGCATGTTGGTAGCAACTCTGGTATAAGACTCCCCACTAGCACTGTAGACGGGTCTTCCGTAACTGTGGAAGTTTATGATGTGAATAAAAATGAATGGCAAATGGCAGCCAATATTCCTGCCAAGCGGTATTCTGACCCCTGTGTCAGAGCTGTTGTGATCTCCAATTCCTTGTGTGTCTTCATACGAGAAACCCATATGAATGAGAGAGCCAAGTATGCTACCTACCAATATGATATGGAGCTTGATCGTTGGTTCTTGCGCCAGCATATATCTGAGCGGGTGCTCTGGGATTTAGGGAAAGATTTTCGGTGCACTGTAGGAAAGCTGTATCCATCTTGCCTTGAAGAGTCCCCATGGAAACCTCCCCCATATCTTTTTCCACCTGATGGGGCTGATGAGTTTGAGCTGGATGGAGAGATGGTTACATTACCACCTGTATAGCTCCCAGAATTCAGAGACTGCATGCTTGTGACTGGCTATGATGAGAATTCTTTGAGACAGCAGGGCTGAAAACAGAAACCTTAAGCTGACTTCTGTGTATGCCCAGTTTAACATTTTGTGGCTCTTAAGTGTAAATCAGTGAAATTTATGAGCAGATATGCTTCCATAATCTGAAACAATCCCTCTCGTAGCTGATGGGATCTATATGTATATTGCAAGCTTAAAGCATCTGCTTATTGTCCAAATTTTTAGTCCTGTGAAGACTTTTCGTTCAGGAAACATTCACAAAAGCAGCTTCTTTTTCTAGGACGGTATGTTAATTGCTCAAAGTATCTTCCAGTTATATCAGAGTGCATTCTGGAAATCTCTGTATGTGCTAGTTATATAGATTGTGTGGCCTAACGGAATGTGCTGCACATTAATAAACAACAGCCGTGTTGGTATAATAATGCCATGTAAAAGAAGAAACAAATCCCATGGATCTACCTGTGGTAGGAAGGGTAGATCTTCCATTTTATGGTGATATGCAGGGCAAAATGACTGCAGGCTCAGTCAAGCTGTATTATTATAATTATTATTAGGTGCATGTATTTTCACTAACTTATACCTGTCTATTTAGAATACAGGTCTTCCGAGCAGCTGGTAGTTTACCAGGTGTGAACTTATGTTGCTGGGCTTGCAATACAGATTGCCAGCCCTTCCTAGTGCGGGTCTGTGTGGAGCTTTTGATCAGTAAATAGCTCCGCATTCTGTGTTTCAAAAATATTGGCTCATGCATATTACTTCCTGCTGCTTATGTTCCTCCTGCCCCAGTGTAAACCAAGAGATAGCATGGATTTACCAGATGTTGGGGTTTTGTTTTGTTTTTTGTTTTTTTGCTAATTTAATAACAAGCATTACTGTAGTGTGATTGTGTATAGGTACCCCTTAACTTTTTTTTGTTTGTTTGGATTTTTTAAAAAAAATTTTGGAGGGGGGAACAAATTTTGTTCAGGAATATTCTGCAGGCGAGCAGTTGACTAGTGCTGCTCTGGCATTAATCCCAGGAACCACTAGCAGTAGCGGGGCACCGCCAATCTTACATGAGCACAGGTGCTTCATGATGGATCATACTAGCATGTTCAGCTGCATCATGTTCTGGCACTGTATTTTGAATTATATTAATTTATTAAAAAACAAATTAAAGTTTTGCTAGTCCTGTTTTATGTGTTTTGCAAGATAATTTCTTAAACTGTTTTAATATGATTACAAAGGTAGTCTGTGCATTTGTCACATAATGTTCAAAACTGATTTCTCATAATGCACTGTGGCTTAGTATATTCATATAGCAATTCAGAACAGGAAGTGCAAAGGCAACCTGCTTCTCCCATGCTACCTTATATTGGGGTGAAACAGAGCTTGGGATCTCCTCAGAATGGCAGATGTGACATAACTTTTTTTTTGCATTACGGAAAACAACAGGAAGGGGTGACTATTTTGACATCATCTGCCCTTGCTTTTCTGAAGCTAGGAAATGTCTTAACCCTTGAAATATTCCAAGGAGGTGGTCATGTTATCATGCAATCTTGTGCAATTACAAAACACTGAGGTTTGAGAATTTTGAACCAAAAGTCAAAAACTTAAAAAACTACAGTTGTGTTCAAAATTATTCAACCCCCACTGAAATTGAATGTTTTGGCCATTTTGACATTGATTTTGATCATTCAGTCATCTTGCTTACATTTACATGAAAGAGGCACTTGTAGGTCAGAGAAATATAACCTTAAGTTTATAATGAAATAGCCACAAATGTCTTTTCTGTGCTCACATCCTTATTAGTTTTTATTCAACCCCCAAGTGACATTCAATCTTAGTACTTAGTACAACATCCTTTTACAGTTATAACAGCTTTTAAACGTGAAGCATAGCTTGACACAAGTGTCTTGCAGCGATCTACGGGTATCTTCGCCCATTCTTCATGGGCAAAAGCCTCCAGTTCAGTCAAATTCTTAGGCTTGCGCACTGCAACTGCTTTCTTTAAGTCCCACCAGAGGTTCTCAATCGGATTTAAGTCTGGTGACTGCGATGGCCACTCCAAAATGTTCCAGCCTTTCCTCTGCAACCATGCTCTAGTGGACTTGGAGGTATGCTTGGGATCATTGTCCTGTTGAAAGGTCCAACGTCTCCCAAGCCTCAGATGTGTGACGGACTGCATCACATTTTCATCCAATATCTCCTGGTACTGAAGAGAATTCATGGTACCTTGTACACCCTGAAGCTTCCCTGTACCTGCAGAAGCAAAACAGCCCCAAAGCATTATTGACCCTCCGCCATGCTTCACAGTAGGCAAGGTGTTCTTTTCGTCATATGCCTTGTTCTTCCTCCTCCAAACATAGCGTTGATCCATGGGCCCAAACAGTTCTAATTTTGTTTCATCAGTCCACAGAACACTATCCCACAACTTTTGTGGTTTGCCCACATGACTTTTGGCATACTGCAGTCGACTCTTCTTATTCTTGGGAGACAGCAAGGGGGTTCTGGCATGGAGACCTTCATTACGCAGTGTGCGCCTTATTGTCTGAGCTGAAACTTCTATACCCACATCTGACAAATCTTTTTTCAGTTCCTCAGCAATCACACGGGGACTTTTCACCACTCTACGCTTTAGGTAGCGCACAGCAGTCGAAGTCAGCATCTTCTTTCTTCCACGACCAGGTAGCATTTCAACAGTGCCCTTTGCCTTGAATTTGCGAATGATGCTTCCTATGGTGTCTCTTGGTATGTTTAACTTCTTTGCAATCTTCTTATAGCCATTGCCCTTCCTGTGAAGACAAATCACCTCTTCTCTTGTCTTCCTGGACCATTCTCTTGACTTCACCATGTTTGTAACCACACCAGTAAATGTCTATAAGGAGCTGAGTATCACAGTCATTTTAAAGCTGCCTAATTGGTGCTTATTATGCTTGATTGGTGCTCGGTGACATCCACAGGTGTTTTCAATACCTGATCGAAAACACCTGAATGAACCTCTCTTCTTCAGAGTGGTAGTCTTTAAGGGGTTGAATAATTGTGGCAATGAAGAAACCACAAAAGAAACATTTACTACTGTATTACATAAACAATTGATGTTATTTTAGTTGCATTTGGTTCTTTAAAACGTCCTTGTAGGATTTCATTCTGAATACAATTCCAAATGTACACTATAGTCCCTAAACCCCTTTACAGCATTGGGGGTTGAATAATTTTGAACACAACTGTAAAAGGACAGATCTTAGAATGTCTTCGATGAATGGAGTAGTAGCATACAGCTGCAGGAAGCTGTACATTCAGAAGTAGAGATCTTGTGTATGTGGACATTGTAGGACTAGCTCGTCATTCAGTTGTTGAAAAGTGTTGCCTTAGTCTACTGCTCCTTTGTTAGGAGTAGGTGGCTGCAGTAAAGTACAGTACACATTTGTGGAGGACTGATGCTGTTAGGATCCTCTTGTGTGTAGAAACCTGCCCTTTGAATCACAGGCAACTTCTTGAACTGCTCTGTTCCTCATTTTATCATTGTTAAAACTTGCGCAGTTTTATTAAGCATAGGGAATCTCCCTTATCAGTTTTTCCTCATTTTGATAAATGTGACACATCTTTGTTCATTCCAAATTCTTTTTTAAAAATTGCATTTGTGGCCAAGTGTAATGTACGATCCTTGTTCTTGACTATATCTCTTCTTTTTTAACAGCAGGAGAGATTACAGTGGTGCCTCGCACAACGATTGCTTCATACAACAACGAATTCACACAGCGATGGGTTTCTTTGAGGAATTTCCCCCATCGTTTAACGATGTTCTCTATGGGGGAATTTCACTCAACGATGTCCCTTTTTCGCTCCTGTAAAAGTGTCTTAAACTGTTTGAAACCTGTTTTAAATGCTTGCAATCGTTAGCCCACCTCCTGAACCCTATGCAAACTTAATTTGGTGTTGTTCTGAGTCGTCGTTAATTTTTGGTGATTTTTTGTTTTTTCTCTCATTGAACTCTATTGAACTGTCCGTCCAATGCATTTCAATGAGAGAAAAAACAAAAAATCACCAAAAATTAACGACGACTCAGAACACCACCAAATTAAGTTTGCATAGGGTTCAGGAGGTGGGCTAACGATTGCAAGCATTTAAAACAGGTTTCTAACAGTTTAAGACACTTTTACAGGAGCGAAAAAGGACTTCGCAAAGCCATTGAAATGCATTGAGTCGGCTTCAATGCATTTCAATTGGGGAACCGGGTTTCACTCAACGATGTTTCCTATGGCGATTTTCACTTAAGGACGGCAATCCGTTCCAATTGGAACGGATTAACCGGTTTTCAATGCATTCCTATGGGAAATGGTGTTTCGCAGAACGATGGTTTCACACAGCGATGAATTTTTTGGAACCAATTAATATCGTTGTGCGAGGCACCACTGCATCTCTTACCTGACAATCTAACTCATCTCATCTAGACACAAGTCTTGAATGAGCAATAAAGTAAAAATAGCAGGCTGTCTTCATAAATGAGTAATCGTTGTGGCACAGCATATAAAGTAACAGGTTGTATTTTCATGAGGATGATTCTATTCCTATAATAT
This sequence comes from Pogona vitticeps, assembly GCF_051106095.1. NCBI lineage: Eukaryota > Metazoa > Chordata > Lepidosauria > Squamata > Agamidae > Pogona > Pogona vitticeps. Next base: position 68,510,736 of record NC_135788.1, read on the forward strand.
TAGAGTCTATCTAATTTGCTAATGCAGAACAGCCCAGGATTACTTTCTTTTAGATTTTGTCCATACTGGTTAAAACTACTCATTAGGGAAGTTAATCACAAGAAAAAAAAATGGTTAGGATTTGTAGCTAATGTTTAGCAATGTAGCATTTATACCACTTTTTGCAATTCACAATGTAGCTGATGAAAATAGGGCAATGTAATGATACAAAAAATAGATCAGGAACAAAAGATGAACAATGTTGCTTTCAAATTAGCAAAATAATAAAATAAACATATATAGTATATGAAAAAAGTAAAAATAATAGCTACAAACTATAATACTCATAAATTAAGTTTTCTTGTAGGAAACCCAGTGCTGCTTTCTGCAGTACTGTATCAAAGTCTTAACTGTACACGGTTTTGTAGCTCTTAACAACCTTTTCAAATTGCCAATAACATACAAGGCAAGGGGCACATTCAGATATTATTCTGTCCTTCATTTCTGTGTTTTTCCTAGGCCATGAATAAGCTCTCCTAGGTCACTGCTCCCCTTTACCACCAGTCTTTAGAGCAAGCTGCCAGTCTGAATCCCACTTCTAGTTTCTCCATATCCCAGAACAATCTTAGAGCAATATGCAAGTTCATGCACAATCCTCCAGAACATACTGTGTCTTTTGCAGTAGATACTTATTGGCAGGAAAATACACTGAAGCAAAACAAGAATTCTTTTATTTCTTGGAACAAAATATACAGAAGAAGTATTAATAGTCTTTTGAACACATTAGCATATTCTTTGCAGTGTGAAATTAGAAGAAAAAGTAGCTAAACTCAGCAATCTTCTTTCCTCCATATATTGTGTTCAGTTTAAAATCCATGATTAGGTAACAACTTTTAGTTGTTCACCAAAACCAGCCTTGAGTGAATTGATGTCTTCAACATTTGGTAAGAAGGGGAAAGATATTTCTAGCCTATTTCATTTTGTAATACGGTCCACATTCCAAATATATACAGAAACATAAAAGTAATATCTTGTATGTACATTATGCAAATGTATCATTCTGTAGTACAAACATGAACACATATCTTCTCATAAAATAGGTAGCAGCTTGATCCTAAACCACTTATAGATAGGATAAAAAGGTCTAACACTGCATAATATCCCTGCAATAGCCATCAGATATTACACTGTGCAGAGTGTTGCATTCAAAACATTCAATTTTTCATAGAGCAAATCCTAGGGTACTCATTCAAATATTGGGGGTTTAATAATTATGCCAGTTTTCCAAAGAGCTAATGTGCATTCTTTTACATGTGATTTGATTTTAATATTCCTGTCCCTTGTGTAACAATGCACCTGATCAGTCTTACTGTACATTTCACAATCTATTGTTAGATTACATGCACATATAATCGCACCACATGTAGACTGCACACTTTTAAAACCAGCCTTTAAAACCCATTTCTAAAAGTTAGCAGGAGTTTGTTTTCTAATCTCAGCTTTTAGAAATACCCCTACAATATCTGAAGCAGAATTCTTTTACACAGGACTGAATACTAAGAGCAGCACTTCATTGCTGCATTTAGCCTGTTTTCAACATCAGTGAATGCCAATCCCATAATACAATGGCATATTAACCGGTACTTCTCCATCTGTAATACTTAAAACAGTGCACCCACTTCTAACAAATTTTCTACTGATCATTTTAGACTTAAAGTTTATGAACATGGCCCAAAATTGAAAGTAAATTCTTAATGGGTATAACAGAAAGAAAACTATTAAGAATAAGTGCCCTCCTCTATGTATCAAAGCACATTAATTTTCAGATGTCAATGTAGAAACTTAAAATAAGTCTTTTGGGATACTTAAAGTTATGCAATTCTATAAAAGTACATACCACACTGTGCCAATTACAATTAGTTCCATATATCTCAGGCTAGCTCCTGAGTCTTATGTACCTCTGTAACTATTAGCACAGATATTTATAAACTACTGACAGTATTACTTACATAATTAAGTAATGCCAGATATTTTCCCTGAAGTATAATTACAAACATGCTCAAACAGTATCCAAAGTACTGGCTATTTACTCAAGAAAGGTGGATACTATAAACTGTTGGATACCGAACTGTTACTTTTAAGCATCTTTCCATCTTGTATCCTAAGAGTTCTGCCACATTTTCATTACAGAGAATGCTATTACTCTGTAGGTATTATCACGTGCTCTCTTTAAATTAGGATGAAAACCGGGAAGTTAGATGAAGAAAAAAAAACTATTTCTATTAAAAACTTGTCTACATGGCAGTAGCTATCATGATGTATCCTTTAACTCTAGAGGCAATAGAGATCGTAATTCTGACTAAACTACCAGGTAAAATGTTTCTTTTTATGGAGGTTACACCTGTTGTTGAAGGACTGAATTATAATTTAGTAGTTTATTCACTGGACAAGAAAAGTGCACTAGCAACAAAAAAGAACAAATATGATAATTTTTCTCCCAAGAGTACAAGATATTGGCTCTATTGTTGCAAATGCTAAGTTAGAAAAGAGCAGTTAACACTTTGGAAACACATTACTATATAAAGAGGATACACCAAAGCATCTATCACTTTTGTGCAACAGTATACATAAAAGGTTACTCTGTGGGAGTCTAGGAAGTGTGAAGAGTAGGCATCCCTATTTCTAGTGTGTTAAAACTGGTTTCTAACATGTATATTTCAGCAATGTAGCTGTCTGCACTAGGCACACAGGTATACATGTCTTACATTTTCTGTGATAGCTCTATATGAAAATTATATGATATGGCATGTTTGTACAAAAATCCTTCCAGAGGTTCAGGACTTTTTTGGACTCTCTAGTAGGGGTACATTCTGTCAGTTGCAGCACTAGCAGAATCTTACAAGAATACTTGCCATCTAGGTACAGCAGACAGAAGCTACATTGACATTATGTCTATTATTCCTCTTCTACTTAAGTCACTTCAAGTTAGGCCCGAAAGTCAAAAAGGAGAAAAGAGAGAGAGAGGCTATTTCAAAGTTCCAAGGCATTGAAATTATTTTCTCTTTGTTAATTTCTGTGATGCTCTAAGCAGTGTCCTTCTGTTACAAGCCCATTAGGGTGCCCCCACATCAATGATAAACAGCCTGTGACCCATGGAGCATCAGTTACTGTTAATGCAATATATCTAAGTAATATTACAATTACTTCTCAAATCTCTACAAACCCATACAATGAATTACAAAAGTTTACAGCAGCAAGGAAGAAAAAGAACACACTGCTGACTCTTGTACTTGGAGTCTTAACTGTGCCAGAGAGGTAGATGCATGGTTATAAGTTATTTACTGGTGAAAGTCTCCCAACACCTACTGTGGGAATATAGTCCAAGTGGAAGGAAACATCAAATCACACAGTAGGCATCTAAAGAAAATGTAAGTTTACATATATACTATGGAAAAGGGAAAATATGTAAATTGCTCAACACAGCTGATTTTCTTGAGATGTTTTCCAGGCAACTGTTCCAAACAAGCAACAAAGCCAGTCAAAGAACTGAAGAAGCTTTGCATTTCAGTTGATGATTAAATTGTTCTAGCTTTTGCTCTTATCTATAACCTTTTAAATTACTCGTTAAAAACAGAATGCTAGCTAGATTTATAAGATGTAAAATGACAAGGGGGTGCAAAATGGTTTAAGCAACATTTCAGCTTTCATTGGGAGATTAGACTGAGAATGCAATGCTGCTTATTTAAACCCCCTTTGCATCATCATTATAACCTTAGTTGTTTTGAAGCTGAACGGTTAAGCCTTTACTTCCCTAGATTGGAAATACGTTGCATTGAAATGAAAGGAAGTTACTTCTCTATCTAGGGGTGGTATGTGACAGTATGCATATATACAAAGATTTTATATAAATATCATGTTTTGAAATGTTAGCCCCAAAGTCAAATTTTCTGCCTCAAAGCTGGAGCATGATTCAGTTCTACTCTATTAAAATAAGTCTAGACAACCAGACTTAAAATACAACATTTACATAAATCACCACCATCCAAAACCAGCATACATTGGAAAATAAAGCCTGTCCTAGGAGAAGACTTAGATTTAAAGACAAGGAGGCATTAATGCAAACTATGACATCCAGCGAGACAGGTTTAAAGATCATTTGTCATCGTCATGCTAGTTGAAATGTGCATATTTTAAAAGACATCTTGGTTTCATTCTCAAAATAAATGTAAGGGTTTCGTCCAATGCAGAACAATTACTCTCCAAGGCTTTGTGTTGACTGGGTAAAAGTAGAAAGCCACGAGGACATTGCTGATTTTGCACTTGTGAAAGCTCCTCCAACTGACTGACCTGTATTTTAAAGAGAAAGGTTAGGGAAGGGGTGGGGGAATGGTTAAGTAAAGGCAAATGCATGATGTCTCCAGTTAGTGAGGAGACATCATGCAATCATATGAAAGTTGACTCAGAAGTAATTCCCATAATAGTAATTCCCATACATAGGATTGCCATGTACGGGTATTACTGGGACTTGCATCTCATTTTAATAGACTGTGTATTGAGCCAAATGTTATCTATGTTGTATCAGACTCATGTTGGTTAATTTTTTTAAAATAGAGGAAAGGAATATGAACTGGGTGCTGAAAGAGCCAACAAATGTTTCTAGTGAAGTTTTTATTTTGTGACAAATCTCCATAGGAAGAACATTCTCCAGTTACATTTTCTCATCAAGGTCATTCATGTTTTGTACCACTATTCACATCAGCCAGTTTTGTACTACTTACTATTCACATCAGCCACACCAGCATGGCCAATGATCAGATATGATAAAGGGGGAGGGAGAGCTATATTAATAACTACTATAGCATTTAAGATAAGAAGGAACTTCAGCACAAAAAACAAGCCTGATAGCTTGTACCTAACCAGTCAGTTCAACACCCATGGCTGGCTCTGGATTGGAAGATGGGAGGGTAGGAGCAGAAAGAAAAGTAATGAGTTGGAGCTATGCTATGTTGATTTCAGCTCACTGTCACTAGCAGACTAACACTGTTGTCAGTGAAGCTTCTTGTTCCTCTTCTGTTCAACGTATACGGTGGTGCCTCGCAAGACGAATGCCTCGTGCAAAAAAAACCTCGCAAGACAAAAGCGTCTTGCGAGTTTTTTGGTAACTCGCAAGAGGAAAAAAACTTCGTCTTGTGAGGCGTGGTTTCCCATAGGATGCATTGAAATTTAATTAATGCATTCCTATGGGCGAAAAAATTTGGAAAAAAGTCTGAACAAAGTCACAGTACCAGGTACTGTAGACCGAGCCCCGCTCCTCACAGTGCCTTGGTGGCCTTGGAACAGCCAGACTGTGTGACTAGAGTGCCGGACAGCTGAGAGGCGGCAGCCATTTTGTGGTCATCTCTGCTCCCCACCCCCGACTCTCAGCTCTTCGGTGCTCAGTCTCAGAGGCTTCCCAGGGCTTCCCAAGCACGGAAAAAGGCAGGGGGAAAGGGCACTTTTCCCCTGCCTTTTTCCATGCTGGTCAAGCACCAGGAAGCCTCTGAAAGCGGCGCTTGCTACGGGGGCAGGGGGGGCACACGGCCAGTGTCGCTTTAAGAGGTCCCCTGCCAGTCCTTCCAGCATCATTAGAGGACTGGCGGGGAACCTCTGAAAGCGGCACTGGCCACGGGGGGGGCTCCCCTGGGGCAAGCGCCGCTTTCAGAGGCTTCCTGGGGCTTGCCCAGCATGGAAAAAGGCAGGGGAAAAGCACCATTTTTGAAGTTCCCGCCCTTTTCCCCTGCTTTTTCCCTCCGCAGGGGGGGAGCGGAGACAACCACAAAATGGCTGCCGTCTCTCCGCTGTTCGGCGCTCTGGTCACACAGAGTCCGGCTGTTCCAGGGCTACCAAGGCACCGTGAGGAGTGGGCTCAGTCTACAGTATCTGGTACTGTAAATGACTTTGTTCTGACTTTTTTTTGTTTCTGAGTTTTTCGCTCATAGGAATGCATTAATTAAATTTCAATGCATTCCTATGGGAAACCGCGCCTTGCAAGACTAAAATTTCACAAGACGACATGACTCGCAGAACGAATTAATTTCATTTTGCGAGGCATCACTGGCTCAATTATTTTCAAGCTATTTCTCAATTACAAGGTAGAAATGGCTGAAATCTTCTTGCTTTTTTATATAGGCAAAAGGCAGCTGGCGTAACATTCACTCACTTCCAGGCATTCTGATTCATTGGGGGGAGGGGGAGAGCACCTGTCGGCTTGGACACACTCCAGAAGCTTGGTAGAGACTCTTTAATTACCACCGGGAAAAGAGTGGATGCTATGCCACCTGCCTTCTGCCTGTGTAAAAAGCAACAGGATTTAAGTCCACATGTGTGAAGATATAGAATCTTAGAATCATAGAATAGTGAAGTTGGAAGAGGTGTATAAGACCATCAAGTCCAATCCCCTGCTCGATGCAGAAATACCAATCAAAGGATATCTGCAAGGTGCTTGTCTAAGTTTCTCTTGAATGCCTCCAGTGTTGGAGCACTCACCACCTCTCGAGGTAATTGGTTCCACTGTCCTACTGCTCTATGTACCAACACTCTTAACTTGCCTGAAAGCAACCATGGATTTAGAATAGTTAATTAGTTTGAAGCATGCAGTTTTCAGCAAATGGTGGATTGCAGTTAAAGGAATTCTTACCTACAGCTCTTCCTGTCTGTACAACATTCCGACTAGTAGTTACCATGGCATTTCCAATCTTCTTACCCCGTTCACTATTCTGAACAGAACTAAACAAGGGCAGAAGAACAGGAAAGGTCAGCTGAACTCTGCCATTTCCAGTAAACTAGATTTAAATGGCAAATATTTAGCATAGGTTTAGTAATTCTGTTTCCACTTCCCATGATACCAAGCCCCAAATAAAGAAAACCCTCAGCAAACAAACATATTAAAGCATATTCAGGCATAGTACTTACTGTGATAATCTTAATTTTACATCTGAAACAGAGTACTGGCCCTGGAATGGATGACTAAGAAGTAGTTCAGAGAAAGGCAGGAGGAAAGAAAAACAGAAAAGGAAACAAAATGAAAATTTGAGATCTTTTATCAATCATACCAAAAAAAACATGAACATGTCATTATCCACTCCTCAGACCACATTAAAACAAACCCATGTTTTATTTTCATATTTTACATTTTAGCACAGAATAGCTTTCAGAAGATCCAATTTAGGAGTACAAAAATTTTTAGACTGATCTGCCTTCGATTTTTTTTTTTTTTTTGCCCAGGCAACATCCAATTTTTCCTTGAATTTATTCCCCCATTTGTTCCTTCTGCCTCCAGTCTATCTTCCCTCTTCTCTCACTGTTCTGAAGTCCATTGGTTTTCAGGCGCTCATTTCAGAATGCTTGACAGTTCCCTTCTTTACTAACTTTATGGTATGTAGTGAATAGAAACAAGAGCCTCTCCACATCCAAACAATTTAAGCTGATTTGAAATGAAGCAATCTTTTAAGGCAGAAAGCCTCTGAACCTAAAACGTTAAAATGCCAACCAATATGAAGGTCAAAGCAATATCCATAGCACAGGTATATTAGACTCTAAGGGCCTGGCCTGTTTTATTTTGAAAGCTAATTCTCTGGAATGTGTCATATTTAGATTCATATTAGACTTCAGAACTTCACACACAAAGCACCTGCAAATTCTCCAGTATTCAGAGTGCCATATTAAATTCTGACTGCAGAATGGCCTTCAGATAAAGATCCCTCTAAGTTTCATGGCTGCGTGTGTGGCTCTGCCTGCCTCCTCACACCTTTCCTCCTCCTCCACCCAGCCCCTTTGGTTCTGGTTGTAACGGAATCCCGTGCGCGTACAGGGGGTGGAGTTGTGTGCAGGAGAGGCAGAGCCCTGCCCAACAAAGCTGAAAATTAAGAGGGTACTTTGCCTTCAAGGAAACCTAATTGGCTACATCCAATTACTAGTTCCAACTAAAGTATATCCGCTGAATCAATGGGAGTTATGTATATCTTAACCAGCCCCACTGATTGAGTGAATCCAATCTAATTGGCACTAACAACTGGATTTGGCCCCCACCCTCTGAAACAAGCACTGAGAAAGACATGGGGGGGCAGGGTGTCTTTAAAAAAAGGAGTGTTTCATTTCTGGGCCTGATACCTTAGGTCCTTTTCAAGAAGAAAGGCAGGGTAAAAACTTTCAACCAACCGACCAACCAACCAACCACTCACAAGATATCTCAACAATAGTAAGACTGCTTTTGCAATCAAGGCCCTTAAAATGTAAGTGATCCACAAATTGCAGTTTCTCAAGTCATTTTATTGATAGGAGCTTCCTGACTAGGCCAGCACTAGAGAATCGGCCAGTCAAGGATCACTGACCAAATATCATGCTGCTGCATAACTCACTGGATTTGGCTGTGTGCCAGTATCATTTGAGCCAAATGAATGATTTGTATGCTTCCTACATGCGTTTTCCTAGGCAATCAGGAATTTTATTTACCAAGCAATTGTCAAAGTGTGCCTAGCCTTTCAATACCGATTACGTTTTCAACTAAGTGACCCTAAACTATGGCTGCTCCATAATAATATTTGATAATATTTCTTACCTAGGATTTACCTCTGCAAGAGCTGGATGTCTATTGCTGTTCCATACTCTGTAATTGTGTGTATTTTTCCAAGCTGCTACAAAGGCTGTCCCAAAATCTGATAATATTTTTTCATTTTCTGATTAATAAAAAACAAGTAAACTAAGTGAATCTACCATGCTTTACACACTGCATGCATGCATTTTAAAACAAAATATATGTTCTGCAAAAAAAGATATATATAACTCAGAAGTACTGTACTGAGAGTAACAAGAAGGGAGAATTTCACTATAGCTGGTTGTCTTGCTATTTTTCTACCCCTAATTACTCATAGGTCATAACAAGCATTGGCACTACAGCTGCTTTTCAGTGCTACAGTCTCTTTGTATGGCATAAGTCTGAATGGAAATGTCACACTAGTTTCTAAGCCTGTTTTGTGCCTGGGTTAACAAAAAGGAGAGAAGTACAGAGCCAAGTGTAACAAGCTTACATATACATGTTTCCTTACTGAAACTCAATGAAGCAACTCATTTTTCTTTTACAAGAATTAATGCATGTCCAGTTGCTTCAATGTCCATGGAATCCATTGCCAGAATTGGAATTTTGCCATGCATTGTTTATGTGTAAAAAGTTTTATCAGATGAGACTTCTATAAACAAAACAACAAATATCACAGGACTGAAAAGGAAGTTTAGTTTAAAATCAAAAGGAATTAACAGCATCCTTTAAAAGCAAACAGGTGACAAAGGCGCAGGGGAATAGCTTGAAGAGATGGAGAACTGAAGCAAGAACTTTTGTGTGCAAAAACTAGGTCAGGAACAGCATTTGGTAAAGACTATGAACTGCTGATATAAAAGACTAGTATAAAGGTAAAAAAAAATACTGTACTTAAAACAATCATAGTGCCAAAATATAATTTACATAACATTCTTGTTCAATTTAAAGTCAATGCAAAGAACAGCTTAGCATTACCAAGCCTATGTAACTGACAATAAACCAGAAGACCTGTGAATTGAAACTAGAAATAAAATCAGGAAATAATGCAAAGAAATTTCCTGCAGTGAAAAGAAAAGACAAGTCCTGATGAGTGACTGAGAAAACTGAACATTGTTAATGACATACAAGAAGCAAAAGTAAAGGGTGACAAATCCTAAATACAATACAATTTTTCAGCAACTTGCATGTGGGAACAAAGAGAAGCATTCTAATGGGGGGGGCAGAACAGAACGACAACAACAAAAGTGTATGCTAGGGGCAGTCTATTCCATAAGATCCAAGAAAACAAAGGAGAATTCAAACCAAGAGTAGAGAAGCTGAAGGATCAACTGAGAAATAGATCACCTAATCAGGATAAAATAAAGAGAAGTTGGAAAAAATATACTGAAGAACTATACAGGAAAAATGATAGACTCCTTTGAAAAAGAATCCTATTAATAAGACTGGCAGTTTTCAAAAGTGAAGTGAAAAGTGTTCTGACAGCAATAGGAAGAAATATATTACCAGGAGAAGAGAGGGTAAAACAGACCTAGTTCAAGCTACAAAGTCCAAATCTATCAAACACCTGAAAAGGGCAAAAAAACAAAAAACAAAATAATGGTTCACAGACTAGAAATGTTGAATATAAATTCTACTCTCCAAGAAAAGAGATGCCAAAGACTGTAGTAATAGTAGGATCACTGCACTAATTTTCCATGAAAGCAAAGTGATGCTCAATGTTTTTATTCCAAATATTTCATAATATATGGAGTGAAAAATGACAGATGTTCTGGATTCAGAAAAGTTAGAGGCACTGGAGATCATGGCTGTCATCCAGTAGCGAGTCACAACTACAATAGGCTCACTGAGAAGTTGGCTTATCAAATCCTCACTGATTCAACAGGCCAACTCTAGTTTACAACTTACTACTGGATTCCTGCCCATGTTGCAAATATATATTGGCTACTGGAAAATACAAAGAATTTTACAAAAATATCAGTTTGTGTTTTATAGATTAAAGGAAAGCCTTTGACTATATCACTGGTTCTTAACCTTGGGTTACTCAGGAGTTTTGGACTGCAACTCCCAGAAGCCTTCACCACCTGCTGTGTTGACTGGGGTTTCTGGGAGTTGCAGTTCAAAAGCATCTGAGTAACAAAGGTTAAGAACCACTGGACTATATGGATTAAAAGCTATGGATTATTCTAAAAGAAATGGGTGTGCTTGATTGTACTCATTGCATAACCTATACTGTAGACAAGGAGATACTGTTATGACAGAATATAGAAAAACTGAATGGTTTCCATCTGGCAAAAGGCCAAGGGTGCATTTTGTCTACCCATCCATTCACTTCATATGCAGAGCATATATAAGCTGGAGAACATTCAGAGGAAGGAAGAGTGGGAAATGGTGGAAAAAACATCACGTAGGATATGCAAGTGATACCATATTGCTGGCAGAAAATACTAATGCCTTGAAATGATTGCTGAGGAAGGGGGAAGAAGACAGTTCAAAAGAAGGGTTAAGTTCAATATTAAAAAGACAAATCATGACTACAGAAGAATAACATAACTTTAATGTTGACAAGGAAGAAGTGGTTAAACATTTTGTATACCTCAGTTCAATCACCAATCCAAACGGAGACTGCAGCCAAGAAATCAGAAGAGTAAGACTAGAAAAAACTCTGAAGTATGTGTTGATGGAAACAATGTCAAGATCACACATACCGGTTCCTAACTATAATGTACAGATATGAAGTTGGGCAATGAAAAACTCATTTGAAACTCAATTAATTTGAAATGCTGGCAAATTATATATATGAATTTTATTCACATCTCCAAGAAGTCAAGAATATCTCATGCAGCAAATTTCTATAATCAAGAAAACAGAGGATCGGGGGGGGGGGTCCAAAATTTTAAATGTAGCACTCCAGATAAAACAAATATTTCATATTCTTATTGGCTCCCAATCTCCAACATAACTACCAGAGGAAATAAACTCCCAAGATCAGGAAAAACTGAAAGTACTTTTATTTCTCCCTATAAAATATAATTTTATATCACAGATAACTAACCCATTCCTTAGAAATGCAATAAAAATTTGGAAAAACTGGCAAAATATTTTGTTTTCTGTTCCATCCCCATTGACTCCCCTCCTTAGCCATCCTTTAGTTTATAATATTGACAAATGGAATCAATTTAAATTGTGGATACTATTATTTATATCAATTAAGAGATTTGTATAAAAGTTCTTGCCTCAAATCAGGGATAATACTGTTAAATTAAGCAACTTCTTGGTTTCAAATATTTCAGGTTGTCAATTTTCTTCCCTCCAAGCAGTGAAAATACAGGACACTAGGCAATTAACTGAATCTGAAACATTGCTACTGGCCTCAGAAAATATCCATTGGCTGGCTTCAAAATACTAACTGAATCCCACTATGGCTGTAAATTAGGTCCCAAAGTTGTTTGGGACAGCAATTTGCAGATGACCATACCTGATGTAAAATGACAGGTTCTACTGGACAAGGCTCCTCTCAGAACAATTTTCAAATTTAAAGAGCATTCTATCTACACAGATGGTATTTTACACCACTCTGTTTAAGTTATATCATTAAAGAAGTCAGTTTATCCTGTTGGAGGAAATGTGGGAATATTGGTACAGTACATACTTTCATAGGTAGTGAACATGTCCTCCAGTCCAGTTGTTCTGGTCCAGAGTTTTTACAGAAACAGAATTAATCACAGGGCAATATTATTAGGTTACCAGATCTAGCTCTTCTCTCCTATTTTCAGGCAAAAACAAATTGCTAATTCACACAGTTGATTTTTTTTATGTGTGGCACCACATTTGGAAATTGCCACAAACTGGGAACAATAATCATGTCATCAAATCAATTCTGATTTATGGCACGGAAATTGTAATTTATCTTTACATGCATGGAGAAACAGAATATGCTCAAATGCAAAAATTAACACATCAGTTCAAATTACTTAAACAACCACATTCCCAGGATGACTTTTTCAACACACGGATTCCTTTTAATTTTTTTAATGTTAGTAAGAATGACAAGACTTACCGTATTTTTCGCTCCATAAGATGCACTTTTTCTCTCCAAAAAGGTGGGAGGGAAAGTACATGCATCTTATGGAGTGAATACAGTAACCCAGGGCTCAGCCACCACCACCCAAAAGCCTCCCACTGCCATGCTGGGAGGCCTCTGAACTGGTAGCAGAGACTGCTTTCTGTTTGGACCTCACCATTCTGCACTGCTAGCTTTCCAGGATCTGCTTCCTGCAGCCCACCTGGAAAACCAGCAAGGCAAACAGGCCTATGGCAGCAAGCAGTGAAAATAGCCAAGGACCAAAGGATAGTTCTAGAAAGACCAAGGGAAACCACAAACACAGTCTCCCACTTAGGCAGTTGACTTTCCCACATTTGGGGAAATCACAGGGGTCAGCTCATCCAAAGTGCAATAGATGAGCCTTACCCTGGGAAAACCACTTTTACAACAATGGTATCTCCCCTGCTAGGTCTGAGTTTGAATGGCCCCTAAGCCTCCTGGCCCTTTGTGTGCACTATCCCCCAAAGGCATGGTGACCGCCGGCTGTACCTCCTGATCAAAACAGTGCTGCACAGCCCCAGTCCTGAAAGAGGTCAGGAGAGCTACTCAGTGTTTTGGGGTGCCCCACAGGAACCCCATCAGGGGCTAGATGTTCCTCCCACAATCCTCCAGTGCACAGATATTAGCATATCTGCCTGCTTGCATCACCCAGTAGGCTTCTCTATTGGAGAAGAAAAGCAGGAAGGAGGAGTCTCTTTCCCTTCACCTTCTGCAGAGAAGTTAGACCATGTGACTAGCCAGACATTTTGAGAAGCAGAGAGAGAGAGGGAGAGGGAGAGAGGACAGAAACAAAAGCTTCTAAAATTGGCAGTAAGTTAAAACAGGCCTGAGAATGGTGAGGGGAAGATAAAGTTACTACTGAGAGCCTGCTAGAATAGCTCTCTGTAGTTCAGAGCTTTGCAGGAAGCTGCATCACTTCATCATAAATTAGGCCTAAATAGAAGTAATTTTGCAGATATTTAAAACATTAAGAGACCGGGGGGGGGGGGAGGCTAATGTGTATTGTTAGCCAAATTTCATTCTGAAGCACAGAATGATTAAAAAGGCACTGAGCACATGCAGAATAAAGTTCAAAAGGGAAACCAAAAAGGGACCTAACACTCCTTTCCTTAATATATTACCACTAGGGCTACAAGTTTTATTTGGTGTATTAGCTTGCCACATTAACTGAGTCCAGTTTTTATGGACTCATCAGGAGCAAGGCAATTTGAATTGCAGAGGGCACATCTGAATCACAGATCTGAATATGTTCAAGTAAAGCTTTGAAATCTTGAAAATTGGTTTAAGAACCCAATATTTCATAAATATCATTTCACATGTACACACACACAACTGGAAATAGAAATTTTAGTAGTATTTTTGTGTTAACAAAAGCTGCATGGTGTCACTCCCCCTGTTTTTATTGGTTTTTCTTAATCATTGTTGTTCTACAATATTGCTGGTAGATTTTATCTTTTCATTGTGATTCCCAGCTACTGTATTTTATCCTATTGTAGTCTCTAAAATTGGACAACCATCTGTCAGATCTGCTCTGATTTGGATTCCTGCATTGAACCAGGGGTTGGAATTGATGGCCTTATAGGCCCCTTCCAACTCCATTATTCTATGATTCTGTGCTGCTTTGAGATTATATTTGTAAAAGGAAGCAGGCAGTAGATGTGATGAATAAGGGGCACATTTTTGTTGCAGAGTATGGGAACTCATTCTACCAGTGCAAAGCAGAAAAGGCTAGCATATAACATTCCTTTTAAACTAGAGGTAGTAAAATATGCTAAGGAGTATGGAAACAGTGAACAGTGCAGAGACATTTTGGGCCTCCTCATCTGAAAAAATGATTAGAGAGTGGAGGAAACAGGAGGATCAGCTGCAAAAAGCTGATAAAAGTAAGCACACTTTCTGTGGACATGCTGCATGCTGCAAAGTAAAGAACTGAATGATGGAGAGAGAAAAAACTTTATTGCTGTAAGGAAGGAAGGGAGGAAGGGAGGGAGTGGAAGTGAGGCATGCTTTGCTGTTTGCTTACACCTGTGCTGGTGGTGATTTCTTCATCATAGCTCTTATTGACTACCCAGCAACAATCTGTTTATTCATCTCTTTCAGTGCAATAACAATTCATTATAAGTGTTAAAACTTGAGATGGTACTGTAATTCCCACTCATTGTGTGTCATCCTGCTGTAGAAGTCTGCTTCATGATTCTCCACTTCTGGTACATGTATGACTTGTGAAATGACATGCTTGAGAATACACCAGTCCCAAAACTGTACTGTTAGTAGCAAGAAAGACATGGATTTTGTTCCTCCTTGGTGGTTGATATAAAGCATTGTAGTGTTGTTGTCTGTGGCTATTGGAATAACTTTGCCAACTACAAATTGTTCAAAAGCTCTCACTGTGTTGTACACTGCAAGAAGTTTGAGGTAATTGATGTGACAACATCTATCTATTGCTACTGCCTTATGAATTTGCCAGAATATTTTTTTTCCAGTTTTCCTCTCCTAAAAATGAGGTGCATCTTATTTGGAGGTGCGTCTTATGGAGCGAAAAATACGGTATTTTCTACAAGCCTCCAATGTCAATCTTTGGTGTGGTCTAATCTGATTCAGATTACAGTTATATCAGATTATACATTTCTAGTGAAAGACCTGTGCTATTATTTTGTTGTTGCTTCTTTTATGTTCTTTCAATAAAGACTGGGTTCAAATTCTGGCTTGGCCATGAAAACTCAATGGGGTGGTGGTTATGGTAAGCCATTCCTTAAATAATTCACATACCTTAAAAACCTATTTGGGTTGCCACAAGTCAGATATATCAAGATGATGCATAATACAAATGTTAGATGCAATCCATCTAGTGCACTAAAACACACTGCCCCTACTCACTCAACACATGTGTCCTACACAACCATGAATAACCATTTTCAGAATTTTAAGAGCCAATACCTTGCTTCTTGGGTAGCAAACATACAGATGTACAGGATGGTAATGGGAAAGAGGGGACAAGCAGCCCTTCATGTTCACATATCATCAAGGCTCCTTTCTGGGCACTTACTGGACCACATCCCACTCCCAATCTCTGTTTGCTCTCTTCTTATGTGACTCTCCCTGATTCAATGTTCAATGTTTTGTCAGAAGAATATACCCATACCTTTGAACAAAACATATCACAGAGCATACCTGGTTGTAGAGTAGCAGCAAGCAATGCATGGAGATATGAGCCAAATTGGGCTCGAATCCATTCATCTCCTCCTTCCCATCCAGTGCCATCTAGGAATATATCATCCCTGTTGTCAGTTACATGCTTCACCAAGAAATCTGCAAACCTCAGGTCAGCTGTTGTAGGATTCAAAATTTTCCTGAGATCTGGATCATGGACTTGGACGAGAGCTTCCTCAATCTGTTCAGAATAATCACAAGTTGAAAAACAGCCGGGGGGGGGGGGATGTAAGTTATATTTTTAAATGAACTTTTCATTTTTTTAATACTATGAGCAAAAGCTGACAGTTTGTGCAATACAGTGCAGTGGTTAGATTCAGACTTGGGAGATTCAGGTTCTATTTCCTATTAAGCCATGAAAAACCCTGGGTGACCTGCCCCCCCCCCCCCCCACAGAGCAGTAGTAAGTATAAAATATAAAGGAAGATAACCATGGACTTACTTTGGGATTGTTGGAAGGATGGCAAGATATAAATGTAACCAACTTGCCACACCAACATTTGGCGATGACTGAAATGCAATGACTTATCGATTAAATATGTGTGTTTTAGATGGCTGAAGTATGTATGTACGAGTATAAGGTAGTTGCAATCACCTATCAACTACTTCCACTCCTTACAATAAGGAAATGTTTTTCCTTGTACTGTAATTAACAGCAGTATAGACCGTAGAGTCATGAGACGGACTGCATTCCTTGGTTGGGGCGATATGTTGTGAATGTTCGGACAAAAAGAGAAGAAACTATTATATTTTCTCTCTGTTTCAGAGTAACTGCTATGTAGACACAAGGGCTGCCCACAATAAAGCAGGAGAGTTAACAAGATTGACTGGACTGTTATCACCTGTAACAATAAACAATTTCTACTTGGTTCTGAAATGATACCTCGTCTGGACCTGTCATTAATAGTGAATAAAGTTAATGTAATCAACTGGTGGCAGCTGAACGACACGTAGCTTGTGCCTTTGCTTGGTGGAACAACCAAGGGACATGGGGGAACGTGACACCTTCCTCCCTTCCAGATCCCTCCAGCTTCTGTATCTCATTCATTCCAGAAGAATCCTCACCCCTTGGAGCATCAGGGCAAGCCCCTTCCACCACTTCCTCCTCTTCCACCTCCATCAGAGACTAGTGTGGTTGCCATTTTCATTTTTGGTGGTGTGGTGACTTTCCAGGGATAAGGAGTCCCTGGAAATATTTCCCTGGGGTGAGTGGTGTGGAAGGCACAGGAAACAGCCTGACACTGAGACCCTCTGTGACTTCTTCCCAGAAGGAGAAAAGTGCATGTAAAGAGAATGAGGTGAGAGTGGAGTTAGGGGATTTGAGAAGCTGGGCATTTCTGCTAGTTAGACTATAAGAGCCTTCTCCAATCAGCTTCTTATTGTGCCTAATATGCACCTTATCTCACTGCTCAAAATACATTCATAGTGCAACTGGAACCATTTTTACAAACGCGTAAAGAGAGAAGAGTCATACCTCTACAATAGCATCACTTAGATGCTTCTGCTGACGAAAGAGGATGTTGGTGGCTCCCGCAACAAAACCGCGAATGCTTACATCAGAAAGGAGATGGTGTTGTTGCAGTGCCATGTATGGCAAACAAAGATACCCCTGGAAAAGAGAGTGGAGGAGACCAGTTGTGAGGGGAAAAACCTGAGCCTGGGGAACTGATATTTTAAGATACTTCAAAGTTCTAATGAGCATCAGAAACATCCATCCATCCAACCAACCAACAAAACATGGCACTTTAAGGACTACCTTTTGTTTTTCAGTGTTTTTGGTGGATATATCCACTTCTCCCAACACGTCTATTTTCAATATGTCTGAAAAAGTGAATATTTTCACATTGAAATGTAAGATAGTCTTTAGGTTGCCATGGATTTTTTTTCACGTTTAGTATAGTTCTTCTTTTTGTCTGGATATTCAGTTAGAGAGCATCACAAAATCTAGATTATAGAGCAGGCGGTTATGCTTCCTATACTTTACAGGGTTTCTATTCTTGTGCCACCAATTATGCCAGCACTTTCTAGGAATGTTTAGTATTTTAAAAAATTCTTTGTTCAGGTGCTTTCATGTAAATTATACTAAGTTTAAAGGATGTTTTAAATTACATACAGAATCAGTAACTTATGGTTGCTTCCAGCTGTTGTTTATTTGAAAGGCCACACAGACACTGGATAATAGAAAGAAAGCACAAGCTTGACCAGTATGGACTAAATGCAGTGTCAGTCCCTACTGGAGTAGATCCCTTGAAATCAATGGGATTAATGTATGTGATAACTAACATTAAAGTTAAAAAGATATTCTGAGTTATCCAGCAACATTGAAGGATATAAAAGCTTTTAAAACATCACAGCAATCACGTGGTACGCGATGAAATTATGAGACACATAAAACCATCAGTATGCCACCCCAACTCTCCTGGAAAGTAGGTGTTGTCAACTTGTCTCCGACTTCAAGTAATGTTGCTTATGGTTTAAATATTAAGGCTAACTTCTAATGTTGACTAGTCCTTCAAAACAATCAAAGTAACAGGACAACTCATGTTTCATTTTTGGAAAAAATATAGCATTTAAATCAAATAATTAAGAATTGTTTGACATTTTCTGACTTGCACAATCTTATAGTACAAATGATTTTTAAGGATTTAACTTCCTCATGATAGAGTTAGTACTAGCTATTAGCCACAGCAGACAGTCAGTATGGCTAGAGTGCTATTCTAGAACTTGCGAGATCTGGACTCAAATATCTGTTTGGCAATCCAAACTTCCTGGGGATCATTCTAAGTCAAATACAATTTGATGGCATGTAACAACAAATTAGCCATAGTAGCCAAGAATTCAGCCACAAGTTCTGAGGCCTCTTCACTTGTCCATGACTCCTAGTGTCCTTTGGACCATCATGCTGGCAATTCAATTCTTCACAAGATTTTGAATGAATTCCTCCTATAGGGAAGAGCTACAAAGTCATTAAGTTGAGCCTTCAGTCCACAATGGGCCTTTCTAAACTACAGCCAGCACTGAAATTTTGATACTCTTTTGATACCTAGCTCAACCTTGCAACTAAACAACATTAAAAATAGTACAGTTTATTTGCCCTACTGCTCTTTGCTTCCTCTGAGGGAGAAAACACCTTCTCTGGTCAAGTTGTCCAAGGGCCTCGCAACATTGGATATTGCCATCACTCTCATCACAGCTGCCTCTTATATACAGACAGGTGAAAGACTGCATGTGCCTGAACATCTTTTCTTTCTCCTCACATTTTTGTATTTCTCTTTTGCCCCAACAAGTTAAAACTATCACTTATTCTTGAACTTCCAGAAAATGGTGCTTTGATTTGATATTTCACCTCTTTATAAATGTTGTGATATTCCTAACTCATTCAAGCCATTATGACTCAGACCCATGGCATTCACTGTCCAAAAATGAGACTGTGCAGCAAACAGAAACAAAGCGACAATCCTTAACTTCCTGAATTCATATTAGCTCATCTGCAAGTTACAATAAGAACTTATTACCTTGGTGAAGACAGCTAATGGCATGCCATACTGATCCTCTTCCAAACCAGATATAAGTCCAGGAACAAGCACTGCATGCCCTGCATTAGGTTGAGGCTGTACAGTAATTGGAATGCTTTCTGAGACTGCAGATTCCTTTGGAAGGATTTTAGTCTGCCTTGCTACTGCAGTAATTTCATGTTCTCCTTCTTTCAAATTTGGATCCTCTAGGACACTAGGATCTAAAGTTTCCCAGTCACTCTCAGATGATTCTGGAGAAGTGCGTGCAGGAGGTTTCAAATGTTGCTCACTGGCCTGCATTTCGCTGTGATTGTTTTCTGCCTGGAATGAAGGCATATCTGCCCTCTGAGAATGTACTTCTTGACTTTCTGACAACTTCTGACCTTCTTCAACCATTCCAACATTAAAATTCAAAAGTGTGACAGCAGACAGAGAAACGTAATAATCCGAAGGAGGTGAGACTTCCTGCTGGACAGCATCTTCTGATATGCTTTTTCTTGGTCGATACTGTGAACAGTCAGTAAGACCATGCTCTATCATTCCTAGAAATAAGAAACGTTTGAGCTTAGCATGGAAAATGAGCTCAGCACGACACAATATATTGCATATTTCTAAAAGCAATGTTGGAACTTCATATTTGCCTAAATAAGGTCAAAAAATGTTTTCAGATAGCAGGGTTTTGTGGGCTTATTTTATTGTTGTTAATAAGTGTGTATTTATTTTTATTTAATTATCATTACCTACTCTAAGCACCACTTTCAGCAGGTAAGTAGGATATATATTAAATGAATAAATTACATTGTTCAAAATATACCCATACAAGTGATCTTTTAGTGTCTTTTAAGGTACATTGGTTGAAATACTGTTAGTATAATAAGTTGCACTATAGTAGTCTTACTGAATCAGTGGGTATTTGGTGAGTCAACTCTTCCATAAGTTCCATTCATTCAAATAGGCCTGCTTTACTATGCAAAGTAACAGGATTCCAGCCAGTGTTTTTCCTCAGTGAGAACCAAAAGTGAATAGCTATTCTTGACCCTATATGTTTCCACATAAATCTCTGCCATCATTCCTGCTTCTTCTGAATCACTGATACCCAGCAAAGACAGCAAATGTTAATATAGCTGGAAAGTTCTATTAAGAGTACAGAAAGCTTTTACAACTTCTCCATATGAGTGCTCATTGCACAGAGATAGTGTAGCCACTGACTGCATTTGTCAGGATATATTTATGTCCAGCTGGCCAGATAACTCAGTGAGCTGGAGCAGATATGGAGAGACTGATTCTCCACTGTGCCTTGTGTGAGGTGAGGCAGGCTGTATAATTTGGGTCCCAGAGCATCCCAAGAAGAGCATGGTAAAGCACTTCAGACTATACGTAGAAAGCCAGGTCATGTCACCCTCAATACTCAGATAATTAATTTATATGTTTACTCGTGTATTAGGTTTTTATACCACCCATCTAGGAAACTAGCTGCTCTGGGTGGGTTTACAACAATACAACAGACAAATATATTGCAAAACCAACCAACTACAACCAATAATAATTTATAATTTATATGTATACGTGTTTTGGAAAGGAAAGTAAGCTTAATCCTGTTTCTCTGCTCAGTTACCCAAACACAACAGAAGTTGAACATATGAAGATTTTGCTGCCAGGCTGAATAATAATAATAATAATAATAATAATAATAATAATAATAATAATAATAATAATAATAATAATAATAATAATAATAATAATAATAATAATTATTATTATTATTATTATTATTATTATTATTATTATTATTATTATTAATTGTCATTGTAAGTATATACACAGTATACCCATACAACGAAATTCACAGACACACAAACTGATTTAAATCAAATCGATTTAAATCACAATTTAAATTTTAAAAGATCATTTTTAAATCAAGATTTAAATCAATCTGATTTTTAAAAAAAAAAAACTTTTAATTTATCCACTCTGCTACACTTGACCAAGAGATCGATTTAATTAAGCATCTTAACTCCACAATGAATTCATCTCCGGACCTTGGTGCCCAGGTTTTGGTGGTGGCCACCTTTCAACACCATAGTAATCCAAGTTTATGCACCAACCACAAATGCTGAAGAGGCTGAAATTTAAGATTTACAACACCTTCTAGAACTGACACCAAAGAAAGATGTTCTTCTCATTCTAGGGGATTGGAATACTAAAGTCGGGAGTCAAGAGATAAAAGGAACAACAGGTATGTTTGGCCTTGGAGTTCAAAATGAAGCAGGGCAAAGGCTAAATGTTTCGTCAAGAGAACAAGCTGGTCATCACAAACACTCTTTTCCAACAACACAAGAGTCAACTCTACACATGGACATCACCAGATGGGCAATACTGTAATCGGGTTGATTATATTCTCTGTAGCCAAAGATGGAGAAGCTCTATACAGACAGCAAAAACAAGACCTGGAGCTGATTGTGGCTCTGATCATCAGCTTCTTATAGCAAAATTCAAGCTTAAACTGAAGAAAGTAAGAAAAACCACTGGGCTACTCAGGTATAATCTAAATAAATTCCCTTATGAATACACAGTGGAAGTAAAGAACAGATTTAAGGAACTCGATTTGTTGGATAGAGTGCCTGAAGAACTATGGATGGAGGCTCATAACATTGTACAGGAGGCAGCAACAAAAAACATCCCAAAGAAATGCAAGAAAGCAAAGTGGCTGTCCAACGAGGCCTTACAAATAGCAGAGAAGAGAAACAAAATGCAAGGGAGATAGGGATAGTTACAGAAAACTGAATGCAGACTCCCAAAGAATAGCAAGGAGAGACAAGGAGAGCCTTCTTAAATGAACAGTGCAAAGAAATAGAGGAAAACAATAGAAAGAGTAAAACCAGAGACCTGTTCAAGAAAATTGGAGATATTTCAGGAACATTTTGTGCAAAGATGGACATGATAAAGGACAAAAGTGGTAGGGACTTCACAGAAGCAGAAGACATCAAGAAGAGGTGACAAGAATACACAGAGGAATTATACCAGAAAGATTTGGATGTCCCGACAACGCAGATAGTGTGGTTGCTGACTTTGAGCCAGACATCTTGGAGAGTGAACTCAAATGGGCCTTAGAAAGCATGGCTAACAACAAGCCCAGTGGAGGTGATGGCATTCCAGTCAAACTATTTAAAATCTTAAAAGATGATGCTGTTAAGGTGCTACATTCAATATGCCAGCAAGTTTGGAAAACTCAGTAGTGGCCAGAGGACTGGAAAAGATCAGTCTACATCTCAATCCCAAAGAAGGGCAGTGCCAAAGAATGCTCCAACTACCATACAATTGCACTCATTTCACATGCTAGCAATGTTATGCTCAAAATCCTCCAAGGTACTCCCAGAAGTACAAACTGGATTTCGAAGGGGCAGAGGAACTAGAGAAAAATTTGCTAACATGCGCTGGATTATGGAGAAAGCCAGAGAATTCCAGAAAAACATCTACTTCTGCTTCATTGACTACACAAAAGCCTTTGTGTGGACCACAGCAAACTATGGCAAGTTCTTAAAGAAATGGGAGTGCCTGATCACCTTATCTATCTCCTGAGAAACCTCTACGTGAGACAGGAAGCAACAGTTAGAACTGGATAAGGAACAACTGATTGGTTCAAAATTGGGAAAGGAGTACGATAAGGCTGTATATTGTCCCCAACTTATTTAACTTATATGCAGAATACATCATGTGAAAGTCTGGACTGGAGGAATTCCAAGCCGGAATCAAGACTGCCAGAAGGAATATCAACAACCTCAGATATGCAGACGATACCACTCTGATGGCAGAAAATGAGGAGGAATTAAAGAAACTTTTAATGAGGGTGAAAGAGGAGAGTGCCAAAAATGGTCTGAAGCTCAACATAAAAAAAAACTAAGATCATGGCCACTGGTCCCATCACCTCCTGGCAAATAGAAGGGGGCGATATGGAGGCAGTGACAGATTTCACTTTCTTGGGCTCCATGATCATTGCAGATGGAGACAGCAGCCATGAAATTAAAAGACGCCTGCTTCTTGGGAAGAAAGCGATGACAAACCTAGACAGCATCTTAAAAGCAGAGACATTACCTTGCCAACAAAGGTCCTCATAGTCGAAGCTACGGTTTTTCCAGTAGTGATGTATGGAAGTGAGAGCTAGACCATAAAGAATGCTGAGCGCCGAAGAATTGATGCTTTTGAATTGTGGTACTGGAGGAGGCTCTTGAGAGTCCCCTGGACTGCAAGGAGAACAAACCTATCCATTCTAAAGGAAATCAACCCTGAGTGCTCACTGGAAGGACAAATCCTGAAGCTGAGGCTCCAATACTTTGGCCATCTCATGAGAAGAGAAGACTCCCTGGAAAAGACCCTAATGTTGGGAAAGTGTGAAGGAAAGAGGAGAAGGGGACAACAGAGGATGAGATGGTTGGACATTGTCATTGAAGCTACGAACATGAATCTGACCAAACTCCGGGAGACAGTGGAAGACAGGAGGGCCTGGTGTGCTCTGGTCCATGGGGTCATGAAGAGTCAGACACTACTAAATGACTAAACAAGAGCAACAAAGGAGTGTCTTTGCACAATTAAAACTACAGTGGTGCCTCAACTTACGAAGGTCCCGACATACGACCATTTCGAGTTACAAACAGCTCCGGCTGCAAAATTTTGCTGTTACTTGTGATCAGAGCTTCAAGTTACAATCAGAAAAAAGCAGCAAATTCAAGTTGCTAACTGTTGGTGGTGTTGCTTCTTTGTAGCTCTTTTGCCCCAACTGTTAGAGTGAGTGTGATTGGAGGAGGCTTCGGACTGCCTGGTAAGGTAAGGTGCTGCTTTTTACTTTTTAAAAACTATTCTGGGTGGGCTTTGTAGCGTGGTTTTGGGCTGGGTGGTGGGATTATATTTCTATTCTGTGATGGGTCTTGCAGGGTTTGTTTGTTTTTGGGTTTTTTTTCCCCATTTCTGATGGGTCTCTAGCAGGGTTTGTTTTTTGGTTTTCCTGCCCCATTTCTGAAGGGTCTTACAGGTGTGGGGGGGGTTGCTTTGCTGTTTTTGCATTTCCGAAGGGTCTTGCAGTTTATTTGCTTTTTTTGCATTTCCGAAGGGTCTTGCATGGTTTGTTTGCTTTCTGCTTTTTTTTTTTTCATTTCCAAAGGGTCTTGCAGAATTTGTTTGCTTTCTGCTTTGCTTTTTTTGCATTCCCGGTGGGTCTTGAATGGTTTGTTTGCTTTCTGCTTTGCTCTTTTTGAATTTCTGAAGGTTTTGCATGATTTGTTTGCTTTTCTTCCCCCCCCCCCTTCGGCCAGAATGGATTAATCATGTTTCCGATGGGTCTTGCAGTGGTTTTTTTTTGTGTGATTTTTTTCCTTGGCCAGAACGGATAAATTACATTTCAGTGCATTCCTATGGGAAATGGTGCTTTGACTTACGACCATTTCGAGTTACGACCAGAGTTAAGGAACCAATTACGTTCATTAGCCAAGGCACCACTGTGTTATGCCAGCCGCACCCATTCCTGGAGCGGTTTGATCTGGTCACACTGATACATGCCTTAGTTACGTCCCAGCTGGATTACTGTAATACTCTTTATGTGGTTCTGCCTATGGAACATGTCAATGAACTTCAGTGAGTTTAAATGCAGCAGCCAGACTGCTAACTAGGGCTTGTTATGGGAATCACATAAACCAATTACAGCAGATTCACTGGCTGCCACTCCATTTCCAGGCACAATTCAAGGTGTTGGTTCTAATTTATGAAGCCCTAAATAACTTGGGACTACATTTCCTTTTATGAGCCTGCTCGAGCATTAAGATAATCAGGAAAAGCCTTCCTCTCATTCCCGCCACCTTCACAGGTGCATTTAGTGGATACATGGGAGATGGCGTTCTCTGTTGCTGCTCCCAGACTTTGGAACTCCCTCCCACAGGAGCGTAATTTTTTCTGTCCTTCTGCAAGCAGGCAAAGACTTTATCTTCAAGCAGGCTTTCTGTCAGTGACTGGATGCCTGAGTAGGGTTTTTAAATGGATTGTTGTACCTTACTGCTTTGAATGTGTTTTGATGCAGCCTATGTGTTTTGTATGGTGGGGAAACAAGCAAACAAATGAATAAATAAAAGCAGACCATAACAACAATAGCCCTCTCACAGCTACTGTCCCCAGCACCTATTATTTAGCACAATACTAAATCTAAAAATAGATTCTTAGCTATTATGGCTAATTAAATTCCACGAATTTGTCCAATATTATAAATTTGTTTAATTCCATTCAACGAAGTGGTTGAAATCCAAGAGCAAGTCACAAATAGAGTAGCTCCACTGAATCAGTGGGGTTTGGTGAGTCCAGTGCTCTCTAAGTTCAATTAATTCAATGGGCCTACTTTGTGACTTATTACTGGATTTCAGTCAGTGAAATCAAGTAATGATACCAATTCCATTCTGGCTGTTTATATTTGTTTGTGTAATTGATACATTTTAAGTTGGCTGTTAAGGGGGTTGAATATGATATGTTACAACTGGAAACTCTTTGAAAAATGTCTATAAAACTTTACTAACAAAAATAAACATACTGCAAATTACCAGGAAATAGTGATAAGACAGTCATTAATGTTCCCACCAGTCTATTCACTGGAGAGGTATAAAACAGAACCTGCAAGGGAAAAAGAAAAGAAGAAAAATGCAGCATCTGATCCTTTCTACAATTTATTTTTAACTAAGCACAGTTACCACAGCTCTCTAAGCCAAAAGACACCGAGTGAAAAGGCTACCAGTTGCTGGAGTACCTTTCTAGAGTACAAGCCTCAACTCTTATTAACCAAATGCAGCTATCTTCTTATTCTGCAGGCACCTTTTTCTCAATCCCCTTTCTATAATTGCTTGCATAATTCTCTTTTCTCTGTCTCAGACTCTTATTTTGTTCTGTAAGCATATTTCATGTTTTCTAACCAAAGACTGTGCTATAATCACCTATGTACATTTGCATTTCTGTGTAGATATTGACACATCACACCTTTAGCAAACTCTGTCAACCTTTGCAATGGTAGGTACTGCTAATGAAAACAGTAAAAAGACAAACAGAATAGGGAACCCTCGGTAATAGCTAATGGCCTGCATGGTGCTATGCACCTCAACTATACCTACAGAGATCCTTAATACATTTTATATTAAATTACATGACTGATTAATCCAGCTCAAGTTTTCTGCTGCCACACTGGGAGGGGTGGGGAAGGATTTTACCTTTTTCTCTAGAAGAATCAATTTAAAAAGAATCAACACCTTAAAAATAAAAAATATAAGATCTTAAGAAAAGCAACAATCAGTACACACATCAATCTTTTTTCTAGTATTTTATTTCATATTTCATAAGTACACGATACAGATCCAACCAATTAAACATTTTTTTATTTTTTTATATTTCTAACTGGCTTTTCTGCTAAAATTGTGTGGCTAAAAGGCAATAAGAAATAAACATTTTATAATAGCACTAAAAACTTAAAATTATCAATATGTGTGTTTTTTTTAAAGAAACATTTTTCCCTTGCTTCTTTTTTTACCCCACCCACCACCACATGCAGAATTAAAAGAAATAAGAAATTCTAAGAAGCAACGAAACAGAATGGTGGAACAGACTGAAAGCCGCAGATATCAAGTACTAACAGTGAAATACCCAGGCATAACTAAATGGGTTAAAATCCTGACAGAAAGTCAGATGACCTCTGAAGGCAGATGAGCTCTTTAACATGGGCATTGCAATAGAGAACTCTCTAGTGTTCTTGTCAATCTCCTCCCTCTTGAAACCTAGTCATGCAAGAAGGTCTTCCAGCCACTGATGGTCAGAAACAAATGAAACAAGAGAGCCTTTAAAAATATTAGTCCCAAGCCTCTGAATACCTGAGAACAACAGTCTGCACTTTGAACTGAACCTAGAAAGGGATCAATAGCCAATGAAGTTGCAATTCTTTCTATAAAAAGGAGTTCTGTGCATGCTCCAAAGGACTGAATATGGTGGGATGCTTCACTATAGAATCTGTTGCTTAATCTTCCAGATTACTCTTTAAAGGCAGCAATACTAGAACATTTTGCAGTAAAATAGTTTCAAAGCAATTAAATGCTGTGACCTCAGTCAGATCCACCTTTTACAGAAATAGGCATAATTGAGGTAAAAGCATAATTGTTGAACAAAGGCACTCCTGACCACAACTAAGTTGCTATATCCAAGAATGATATGAGTTCTCTGAGACTGATTCTTCAAGGGATATAGGTTATTGGGTTCCAGATCAACCCAATAATCTATTCCTGGATCAATGATCCTACTAGCTACGAGCATTTCTGCCTTGCCTGAATTAAATTTCAGTTGGCTATCTGACATGAATCAGTCCAAGCAAATTATCCATACCTCTCTCACAGCACAATAATTTTTTAGAAATTGAGCAGTCTCAGCAGAGTGAAACACATGGAATTGATGCAGCTTTTCGTATCTACCAAAAATGTAAGCAAGGATGGACCTCCCTCAAAAGGGCATTCCACAAATTTGGCATCACCTCAAGATAATGGTTTGTCCACTGTGGCCACCTGCCACACTTCTCATAAATGGGAGGCATAGAGAAGAAGCCCCTGTGTTGATCATTTTTAAAGTCAGCTCATGAAGGCTGCTCTTAAACCACCACAGATGACGTTATATCTGCACTTCCCATAGAGAAGGAAGGAAACTACCTGTGAAGTGGGAAGCATGGGATAGCCTTTAGCCATGGGAAAGATTATACATACTTTACAAAACAGACTGCAGCAACATTTAAATTATTTTTATTTTTTACATAATGATGTAGTATAAACACAGCATGTTACCTATCTACACTACTCATATCTATATCATGAATATACATACCTTATGTCTAAACTGAAGGACAAGATCTCGTGGTGACAGACCTGAAAATAAGAAAACCAAAACAATTAGCACATCTTAATGCAACCCATTTCTTATTCTTTTTTTGTGAGACTTTCAGATATAGATGTTAGACGATGTTTCCTATCTGGAAAATATGCTGGCAGTACAAGATTTTGTTTTATTTTAAGAAAAAATTACATGCAATGGGAAGTGTTCAGCTTACTTGGTTTACGGATTACACATATGGAATTTAAGCACCAATGATAGTTGCCCTTTCCCATTAGACAGAGAAAAAGAAAAAAAGCGATGTTCACGGCCTACTCATGTTAATACACCTTTAATAATCCAACAATTGTTTCTGAATAAATGCCATCTTGAGAAAACAGCTGAGCAACTCTAGCCATCAACCAACAGAAATCCGGAAAATCCTACATAAAAGAAAATTTCAGGGTATGCAACTGTCTAGGCATCTGAATGAAGGGAAAGATAATCATAATAATTAGTGAATTACTGAAGTTCACTGGCTTGGCATAATTCTTTATACACAAGGCTCTTGAAAGCGAAAATGGAGCAATTATATGTCATTCAGTCAAAGTCACTCACCGAGATAAACTTGTGATCCTTCCAATGAGTTTCCTCCCAGTGAGCTATTCATATGCTCATAAAGTTCCTGAGAACCACAAAATTTTCAAAGCATTAGAATCATGTTATAAAGCTAATTTTAAGAAAATAAACTAAATGTTTCATCTTCTTTGTATAATAAGGGTCTGTCAATGTATTACTAAGAGTTTTGCCCTTACTTTAAAATGAGAGACTGGGAGAGATGAGCACCAACCCAACAGACTCCTGGGGGCTTGGGCTTGGATCTAAAGAAGTACTTTTACACGTAGCACCAAATATTAATGGAATTTAGACATGTTTATGTTTGAGCGTCATACCACCAACTGTGTCTGAAAACTGGCTTACTCTGAAAAGACTTTTGCAGTGGAGAATAGAACAGAGCACTGTTTGGGGGTGGGGTGGAAACAAAACTTATTTAATTATTAAGAATTAGGAGCCTGGTATGTTTTGACAAACACAGAAAGGTGCCTTATTAAGAGTGAGATCATGCTCAGTATTGTCTACACACTGGAATACACCTGGAGTTGTCCCTTGTCAACTGGAACATTACCTACTTTTGGGAAAGGGAAGCAGGAACAAGCAGAGTCTCCCTGCATGAGGAGGGTGGGGAAAGGATGGCAATTGTTGCTAAATCTTTTGTCAGACTTTCTGCGCCCTCCAGGAGAAGGGATATATTGAATCTTGAAGCCTCCATGAATAACAGACAAATGCACATAATACAATTCTCTTTTGTGCTAGAAGTATTTATCCACATACACACAAACCAAGTGTTACCCTTGTTGTGCCATTGGGATGGTGGTCTCAACATATTAACCCCCAAGATCAGATTCAAGACCAAAGAGTTAGTAAAGTAACAGAAATTCAGTACTAAGGCATGAATAAGCTAGACAGAATCAGGGTTGCAGTGTGAGTAAGTTGGGACAGAACGAGAACTGAAAAGTAAGTAGGTAAAATGGTGCAGCCTCCTTTGGCTCATAGACCACTGGTAATAGTGCAGCTAAAAAAATCTTGTAAATAAATGAATAAATAATCTTCTGCCCAATCAGCGAAGGCATCAGATTCAAACTCACCTTTGGGGGCATATCCTTCACCCTCTTTCCCTTCTAGCATTCTCCCTTTCTTGTAAACATCATCCTCCATCTCAACTAGTCTTGGACTTCTTGGTTACCCTGCTGGGGCTCAGATGCAGCCAGTCTCAAGATATGATTTCTAAAGTCTCCTGGATAGTTATAGGAATCCATCCGGGATGCTTCTTCCCCTACTCTTTTGGTCTGGAAATGATAACTATATCACTCCTGTTGCACCCAGGAACTCCGTGCTCTCTTCCTTCTCCTCCCACCTTGGGGCTACAATACAAGTGACAACAGCCTCCTTGCTGTTGCTATCCACACACTGGTCCCTTCCCCTGCCATCAGGCATTCTAGTGGTTCTTGAGGCTCTGCCTGGTACTACCTCTCTATTTCTAGGTGACCAGTTATCCACACAGCACCTGCTGAAAATTTATGTGACAGTCCCACTGGGGCTCTAACAGAAGCTGTTAGTACCAGAACCAAACAAGTGCTCCCCGATGCCCAATGCACCTTCTTTCCATTTTTCACCATACAGCACCACCTCACTCACTTTTTGGATGGCATCTAACCTCCCAGGGAGGTTTTTAGGGGGGCAAAAGTCCTAATATTGCCTTCTTTCTTTAGTGGGATAATACAGTTCACACAGCATTCTGCATCTAACCCACTAGCCAGCAGCACCTCTCTAGGATCTGAGACAGGATTTTCTGTCCCTTACCTGGAGATGCTAGGAATTGAACCTGGGACTTTTTGCTCATAAGCACACGTACGACCTTTCTACCCTCACCTTGGATGCCTGTAAGTGCACCTATCTCTTTCTCTGCAAGGACCTCTCCATTCACTTCAAAAAATTAATGAAGATTTTCCATCCTCTGTGTCCTACACAGAATTAGTTTATATTAGTTTAACTGATTATATTCCAACTATTTGTAATGTTTTACCAAGTCCTAAGAAAATTTACCTTAAGAATTGAAATTTGTGAGAAGTCTTTTTCTTCAAAATAGGCATGTGTAATGAGCTGCAGTTTAGCCTGGAGTAGCCCATACAGAGGCTTGCAAGAAAAACAACAACACATTATTACTTCAAGGAAGAAAAGCAGCCTGGAACATTTAACTTAGTAGTACAGCCATTCCTGATTACTCCCTAAATTCTTCAAAAAAATACATTGTAACAATCCATTTATAAAAACTGTCTATGGCAAACAATCTCTCTGCTCAGTACCATTCTGACTTCAACAGAGCACTGGTCCCTATCCAATTACAGACCTGTGTTTCTTTTGTAGTGTACAGTTATTAAAAGTTTTGGTAAAATTATGGCAAATGCAAATAAAGCAATTCTGAGTACACTTTACTGAAAAAACACTACAAATGGTCATCATAAGCCAGCACTGACTTGATGGAACATCATTATTATTAATTGTTTCATTAATTTCGTTCACAAGGCTCATGCATATGATAACATTCATTTCAATCATCCAGAGTTTTGAGGTTCAGTGTCTGCTATATGTGGCTGACACTCAACTCTACCTCTCCTTAGGCTCTAGATTAGTGCCTGGTATCAGCAATGGACTGGATGAGGGTGAATAAATTGAAACTTAATCCAGACAAGACAGAGGTGCTCCTGGTCAGTCAAACAGCAGATCAAGGAATAAGGAAACAGCATGTACTGGATGGGATTACACTCCCATTGAAAAAAACAGGTGTGCAGCATGAGGGTGCTCCTGGATTCATTCATCCCTGAATCTGGATGCCCAGGTCTTGGTGGTGGCCAGGAGTGCATCTGCACAATTAAAAGCAGTGTGCCAGCTACGTTGCTTTCTTAGGAGATCTGATCTGGCCACTGTGATACATACTGTAGTTACTTCCCATCTGGATTACTGTAATTCTCTCTATGTGGGGTTGCCGATGGAACGTGTCAGAAAACTTCAACGGGTCCAAAATGCAGCAGCCAGATTGCTGACTGGGGCTGGTTACAGGGATCACATAACCTCCTTGTTACAGCAGCTCCACTGGCTGCCAGTCAGTTACTGGGTACAATTTAAAGTGCTGCTTTTAACCTAGAAAGCCCTAAATGGCCTAGGTCCAAGCTCTCTCAAAGACTGTATCTCTCATTATGAGCCGGCTCAGGTGTTAAGATAATCAGGAGAGGCCTTTCTCTTGGTCTTGTCATCTTCACAGGTGCGGCTGATAGGGACACAGGAGAGAGCCTTCTCTGTTGCTTCTCCCAGACTTTGTAACTCCCTCCCACAGGAAGCTAGAGTGGCCCCATCTTTGCTGTCCTTCCGCAACCAGGCAAAGACCTTTCTCTTCAGGCAAGCCTTCCCTCAGTAAGATGCCTCCTTATTCATTGTTCATAGTTTTTTAAACATCATATTTTAATGTTGTTAACTGTTGTTCTATAGCCATTGTCTCCAACTTCAAATATTGTCTTTCACTGTAAGCCATCTCCGGTTCTTATGAAGGAGAAAGGCACAATAAAAATATTTTAAATAAATAAATAAATTCAATCTTTATTGTAGACCTGATAAAAATACCTTTCAAAATGAATTAAAACAGTTTAAAATTAGATGGACATAGCTGAAAAACATATACCGGTACTTTAGATACCAATCCAGGGTCCTGCCTGGGATATTTTTCATTACAGGGTTAAGAAGTCTAGTAAGGTCCTCCCTGTAAAAACTGCATATGAAAAGTACATGCTACAAAGTTTCCATTTCTTTGTCACTACAGGGGCATAATCGGTTTCCATATGGTACATCATAATATCTTCCCTCTAAAACTGCAGATGGGGGGCAGCTGAATCTGACTATTGAAAATGCCTGGCAGTATTTTGGGATTGCCAGATATTCCAGAAACGTTGCACTTTGGAGGAATTTAAAATTTAAACCAAAATGCAACGGTAAGCAAGAGGCCCAGAAGATTCATTTCCTTAAATCTGAACTCTCACTGGGACCACTGAGTCAGGCAAGACATTATATAATCTCACTTCCATACCTGTACCTGTACAGTGATGTAATGGTATGGAATTCTTCCCAGACTGCAAGAATAAAGAAGACTGAAACGTGCTTTGAACAATGGGAATGCTATGGATCTATGTTCGTTTTGGACATAAAGGGTTATTTTTCCCAGAAAAATCATGCTATGGAATGCACTGCATTGAACTGCTTTCATCTCAGGAGCTTACCAATAACATTTTTCTGTTTCTTGTAGACGCCATTCGGAAATAATACTTTTGTTTCAGATGTCTATATTCATGCAGCTTAGAAAAGAAACTGTTTGCAGGAATGTTACTGTCTCTTACCAGTTGACTTAGAACACAGACACTTTTCTGTACTGTTTCTCGGGTAACGTCTGCTTGCCGTACTTTTAGTGCCTTGAAAGATGATACAAAGAAAATACACATTTCACCATCCTTTAATTTTTTTTAAAACTAAACACTCATTTAGAGTTCTTCCCATAAAAAGAGGAAACTTATAAACAACTAGACACTGTACCAATAAAAAGTGGAACAGGCTTTGGCTGCAGGCTTACAACTTCATCCAAGATAAAAAGTATTATTTAGAAAAGAAAAAGTAAAAAAGAAGGCAAGGAAGGATATTCAAGTAAAAAATTTAAAAAGAGAAAACATTGCCACAAGGAAACACTTGAACAAAAACACAGTAACAGAAGAGGAATCCAATGTTTTTGGACTCAAGTCTAGAATTTTCCTGACATGGTTACACATTTTTTCCACTGATTTTATTTTTCAATTCTTTTGTTACTTCATTATCTCACTGCAACTCCCATTATTCCCAGCCATTTAATACAAAGTGATGATACTAGGGAACATCAGATTATACTGAACTATTTATACCATCCTGGTATACATTACCCAGAAATAATTACCTTAGCTTCAATTTGCCTATAACATGAAACACCATATACTGTGCTTCGATCTCCACTTCTTGGTGGCAAATGGAAAAACACAGTGTCTGAAAGAGAAAAGACTACCTCAATATTTACTAACAAAATATCATGTCAAAGTTTGATCTGTCTGTTGTGTTACCCTTTTTGCTGCCACTCAAAAGGACAAACCACAAATTAATGAAACAGACTGAGAAAAGCTGTAGCATTGTGGCATGGAACAATAGACAGCAGTACATAGGCACATATGGGTGTTCTGAAATAGGAAACAGGCCTTGCTGAACCTGTTTTGCTACCACAGGCAAATAAATTAATTTCCCCCAAACAACTGATTATTCTATGGTGGTGGTAATGGTGGTGGAGATACACCTCCAACAAGTGGAGTGAAGAATCTGATTCTTCCCCCTTAAGAGTTTCCCCATTTGCAGCTACTGTTCTTTCATCCATTTTAGTGAACTCAGTATCTGTTGCCTGAATATTAGCTACTCATTTCGAATAAACACATGAAATTCAGCACAATAAATGCTTCTTGGCCCTTTATGCTCTCTCCAGGTTATCACCTCATAACCAGTTATTAACAAAATACACTATGATGGAAGACTCTCCTCTACCCCTGTGGACAGCCTGCAATCTGTCCTAGACATAACAAGTGAACATGCATTTGTCTCACTTTGTTCCCACCTCATTTCCTTCTGGCCAGTTACAAGTAGCTATTCCTGTCATTAGGACTCAACCACAGTTTTGCCTTAATCCTTCTTTCCTGTTGACTTCTTCCAGCTTCATTACTTCAACAGTGTCCTCATGCATTTTTTGTGTAGCTTTCTTTATTCCCCTTCCTTTAGCTACTCTCTTGACAAGCCTTCCTCCCCACATAAGAGATCCTCCTCATATAGCTGTGAAGTTTCTTCAGAAGCCACTCTTTTCTTCACTCTGCCTCTGTCCCTTTAGTCAAGCATGTTCTAAGTCTACTACCTATTTTCAGTCATTTTGGTCTCTCCAGCCCATGACTCCTCTATACAAATGACTTTACGGTCTTCTGCTATCACCAATGTGAAACTTTAATTCTAGTCAAACTGACAATATTTTCTACCCTCACAGATTTTGGACAGCAAACCGATTAGTTTTTTAAATAACTTGGGGTTCCAATCTATAATAACAACACAGCTAACTGGGCAGAGTCCAATTAGCTACATATCTAATTAGCTAAGAGATTGTCAGACTCTTCACTGTCAGAAGTACAAAACAAGATGCTAGGCCATATCTGGCATCTTCAACTATGATGCCTACATCTCAAACTAGCCTTTAGGAAACTCAGCGATGTTCTAAACATACAGACTAGTGTTCTGTTAATATTTACGGGCACATAACTCCATTACTGGATCCTGCTGCAGTGATCTGATTAGGTACGGACCATGTGCTTGATCACACAAAGTGAGAATTTATCAGATTGCCACAGCAGTTTCCACAACTGGAGTTCTACTCACACATAAATACAGAGCAGGATACTGGCCATAATGTTTAGGTAAAGGTAAAGGTTCCCCTTGACAATTTTTGTCCAGTCATGTTTGACTCTAGGGGGAGGTGCTTCATCCCTGTTTCCAAGCCATAGAGCCAGCGTTTTTTGTCCAAAGACAATCTTCTTTGGTCACATGGCCAGTGCGACTTAGACACGGAACGCTGTTATCTTCCCACCGAGGTGGTCCCTATTGATCTACTTGCATTTGCATGCTTTAGAACCGCTAGGTTGGCGGGAGCTGGGACAAAGCAACGGGTGCTCACTCCGTCATGTGGATTCGATCTTACGACTGCTTGGTCTTCTGACCCTGCAGCACAGGCTTCTGTGGTTTAGCCCACAGCGCCACCACGTCCCTTTAGGCCATAATGTTTAGCAGTCATTTAAAAAGGTTTTCATAGTTGACTTGAGGTTGGACAGAAATGTCGGTGTCATTAACACAAAGCATCAAGCAAATAGCTTGAATGGCAAACATATTTACATGAAGAGAGTATGTGCTTCCCAGGAACATCTGAATTATACTACAAGTGGACAACGTGAAGTACTCTTGGGTATCTGATTGCAGCTCCTGCCATTCCTCATCACAGGTTGTGCTAGCTAATGCTGATGGCAGCTGTAGCACAGCAACATCTGGAGCACTACACTTTGCCCACTCTTGTGCTACAGTAGCCAGAGCCAGACCAACAAATTTTGCACCTGAGCTTAAGAACATGATGGCACCTCCTCTCCACAGTAGACCCACTGAATAATTGTTAACTTACCATGTTCCCATAACTCAATGGATCTGTTCTGGCAAATGCATTTAGACCTGTGATCTCCACATAACTGAGGCAGTAACTAGCTTAGGGAACCTAGGATAGGCTGTATGACATACTCTGCCCTTCTCCCACCAAAATAAGGACCTGAAGAGCTCATGAGAACAGTAAAGAGGCTATTACCTCTGTCTCACACAATCTGCCTCTCTTTCCCTACCAAAAAGAAAGAAATCACGCTTATGCACAAGTAAATGTTCTCAATGAAAAAGGTCTGATTGTTTTGTTGTTATGATAGCTTTGCAACAAGTACTCTTACTTTTACCAAAACTGGTGCTAATCATTAATGACTAATGGTCTGTTGCCACAGTAACAGAATTACCAGCAGTTGCAGTGTGACTTTTGTTCTTTGACATTTAGAGCTGTTTCCCATAACAGGTAAACATCAACAAGTTAATATGCAGCCATACTGCCTGTACCAAATTTGCCTGTACTTTTTATCTAATAGAATTTATTCCACTATGCTAAATTTGAGCAGTCATAGGAGCAATAATTATATATATACCAATTACATTGAGAGCCAAGTTAAACATCCCTTTTGAATCAGGAGCAAGTTAGTGTTAAGAAAAAAAGTACCACTGGCACCAATGGGTGTTTTCCTGAAGCAAAAGGGAGGTGGGAGGAGGATTTTTACCAAGATCACAGGCAGAGAAGGAATGGCTAATTGTTTCCTCCCCACACACTATGCCCCCTCCTCCCAACAAACAGATTATTTTTTTAAAAAGGTTTCATTGCTAGTATGCAATTAAAGTAACATTGGCTTTAAGATTCTTGGGGTGTGTAACTTTTCACCAAATACCTTGCCTATGAGGCCCACTTACAAAATACACATAGCACCGAGTGAGACCATGACATCTTACCTTCTTGATAGTTGTGAGCACCATCTGGCAAAGCTAGAAAAGGAAGGTATTTCCATTCATCTGGCAAACTGTGACTGTCGTGACCTTCTCCTGGGATCAGCGGAGGATAGGAGAACTCAACCTTCAAACAGATATGCTATGTTATATGAATGGCTACACCAGCAGTGCACGAAATCCAGCAATCAGTCAACTAATTTCTAAGAGCAGAACACATAAACAATCCCACTGTAGATCTATTTCTTGAAAAAACATACAGAAAATTCCAGAAAGTAAATAAATCAAGAAATGAGCAGAGGGGAAGGTTCTCCCAAAAAAATGAAAATCAAAACAAAAACAAAACATAAACCAATCTTTGGCATAATGGGCAACTCTCAGAAATCACTAAAGCGTTATGATCCTTCAACTGCTTAGTATCATCCACAGCTCACTGGAAGGACAGATTCTGAAGCTGAGGCTCCAATATTTTGTCCATCTCATGAGAAGAGAAGACTCCCTGGAAAAGACTCTGATGTTAGGAAAGTGTGAAGGCAAGAGAAGGGGACGACAGAGGACGAGATAGCTGGACAGTGTCACCGAAGCTACCAACATGAATTTGACCCAACTCCGGGAGGCAGTGGAAGACAGGAGGGCCTGGCGTGCTCTGGTCCGTGGGGTCACGAAGAGTCGGACACGACTTAATGACTAAACAATAACAAAATCATCTACATATATGATAAGAAAACAAGGCTTCTTCTTCTAAGTTTAGAATAAATTTCTGAAGTCTATTCATAATAAGCAAAAATACACACACACACACACACAAAAAAAAAACTGCATTGCACAGATTCCTCCATAAAGCTTTCCTTATTTCACCCCTCTCCCTCTCCCTCTCCCTCTGCCTCGTATAAGTCAGTCAAATAACACTGCCCACAACTTCAAATTCACTAACAGATGAAACCTAACATAACCAAACAAAAGGAAAACAAAAAAACAGAATAATCTCTATTAAAACAATACATGTAAGTATTTACTGAAGGGGTCAAATTCAATCGAACATATACTAGACTATATTAGATTGTGAGTGCTATATAAACAAACTTAGCTCATCAAAAGTGTAGGTAAGGGACATTTCCCACAAAATTTATTTCATTTTTAAGTAACTACCGTATATACTCAAGTATAAGCCGACCCAAATATAAGCGGAGGCACCCAATTTTACCACAAAAACTGGGAAAACTTATTGACTTGAGAATAAGCCAAGGGTGGAAAATGCAGCAGCTACTGGTAAATTTCAAAAATAAAAATAGATACCAATAAAATTACATTAACTGAGGCATCAGTAGGTTAAATGTTTTTGAAGATACTGCCCTTCTGAGCTGCGAGACACACTTCACTGCCTGCGGAGGGAGGACTCATACCGGATGCTGCACTTATCTACTGCTCTACTGCTGCGTAACAAGATGGAGGGAGATGAAGGACGAAGGTGGGAGGAGGAAGGTGGGTACATAGAATACGCAGGAGGAGGAGGAGGATGGGAATGTCCAGGAACCAGAAATGCAGTGTACCTAACCCGGGTCATCGGACCACCCACAGAGGCTGTAGGTGCCCGTAGATGAGCCCCCTGCCCATCGTTTTTTGGGAGAACCCTCCCCTCTGCTCATTTCTTGATTTATTTACTTTCTGGAATTTTCTGTATGTTTTTTCAAGTCTGAAGAACACCCGCACTGCAGGGGAGAACATGCAATTTTGACACTGACTCAAGTATGAGCTGAGAAGGGTGCTTTTTCAGCAAAAACAATTGTGCTGAAAAACTAGGCTTATACTTGAGTATATACAATAATAATAAAAAAAACTCCTTCCTTAAAGTGTAAATCCCAAAAAAGATGAGAAATAAGTGAATATTATTAAATAGGATCTTTTTAGATAAACTTTATTATTTTTAGATGTACTGAAAATCTAACCTGTACACACAAGCCCTAAATACCCATGCCTTCTTGCTAGTTCATTTTCTGTCTTCTATTGACCCTGGCTGTCATACATTATCCATCTGTGAAATTCTGGCAGACTATTAGTAACTTTTTCCTCCTAATCCCTGGTTCTCTATGCTTACCAATGTAACTGTAAATGAATATATAGAGAGAGCCATAAAAGAATGGCTCTAAACATATACATATCCTTGTCAGAAGAGGTGAGATTCAAATTCTTTTACACAGTTATTGATGGGATACAAAGGCCAAAATCCTGTTGCTTGGCAAAGTAAATTACAGTAGAGTAATGCCCATGGAATTGGTGAGGATTTGGAGAATCTTCCAATAACTTCCATTAATTCAAATAGGTCTACTTTAGTTGTGACCTACTTTAATATATCTTACACAGCTGTCTCACCAAACCTACACAGATTCAATAGGCCTACACTATTGTAATTTACTACACTAAGCAATAGGATATTGGCCTATATGAGAAAGATTAATAACCCTTGCTACAGAGCAAGTACATACAAACAGTGTGGATCAATTACACTTCTAACTAACCAAATCTCTAAATTTATCTCTTCTAACTTCCACCAACAGCTCAATAAAGACATGCTTCAATTCAAAAGCTCTAAACAACACAGTCTGTTATTAAGATGAAGTTAAACCACAAGCAAAAAATTCAGGAGCACAAAATATTTATTGTTTGTAAACATTATTGTGTAGGCATCCTTCAGTCTCGAGAGACTATGGTATCGTGCTCTGTATGGAGGTCTTGGAACAGTGTCTCGTGTGGCTGAGCAGGCCAATTCGAGAGTGACAATCTCTTCCACATTGAAGACAAATACAATCTATCCCCTGTCCAGCTCCCTGGTTTTGTTTGTTTCGGGACTGCCTCTTTGCCTCGGTCTGCTGTACAAGTGTCTCTTCAAATTGGGAGAGGCCATGATGCACCGCCTGCCTCCAGGCTGAACGCTCAGACGTCAAGGTTTCCCATCTGTTGAGGTCCATTCCTAAGGCCTTCAGATCCCGCTTGCAGATGTCCTTGTAACGCAGCTGTGGTCTCCCTCGGGGGCGGCTTCCCTGCACTAATTCTCCATACAGGAGATCTTTTGGAATTCGACCATCAGCCATTCTCGCGACGTGCCCAAGCCAACGAAGACGGCGCTGTTTCAATATTGAATACATGCTGAAAATTCCAGCTCGTTCTAGGACTACTATATTTGGAACTTTGTCCTGCCAGGTGATACCAAAAATGCGTTGGAGACAACGCATATGGAAGGTGTTCAGCTTCCTCTCCTGCCGTGCACAAAGGGTCCAGGACTCGCTGCAGTACAGGAGAGTGCTCAGGACACAGGCTCTATAGACCTGGATTTTGGTGTATGCCGTCAACTTCTTATTAAGCTATACTCTCTTTGTGAGTCTAGAGAACATGGTAGCTGCTTTCCCAATGCATGTATCCAGCTCGACATCTAGGGAGAGTGTGTCAGAGATTGTTGAGCCAAGGTACACAAATTCATGAACAACGTCCAGTTCTTGCATGGAGATAGTAATAGAGGGAGGTGAGTCCACGCCCTGGCACATGTTTTCTTCAGGCTGATAGTTAGTCCAAAGTCTTGGCAGGCCTTGCTAAAGAGATTTATGAGTTGTTGGAGGTCTTCAGCAGAGTGGGCAACAATGGCTGCATCATCAGCAAAGAGGAAGTCCCGCATGCATTTCAGCTGGACTTTGGTCTTCGCTCTCAATCTAGTGAGATTAAAGAGCTTTCCATCTGATCTAGTCCGGAGATAGACACCTTCTATTGCAGTTCCAAAGGCCTGCTTCAGCATGACAGCAAAGAAGATCCCAAACAGGGTTGGCGCAAGGACACAGCCTTGTTTTACTCCGCTTCGGATGTCAAAGGGATCTGATGTTGAGCCATCAAAAACTACAGTGCCCTTCATTTCCTCATGAAAGGACCTGATGATATTAAGGAGTTGAGGTGGACATCCAATCTTGGGAAGTATTTTAAAGAGTCCATCCCTGCTAACCAAGTCAAAGGCCTTTGTGAGATCTATAAAGGCCACAAAGAGTGGCTGTTGTTGTTCCCTGCATTTCTCCTGCAACTGTCTGAGGGAAAATACCATGTCGGTGGTGGATCTATTAGCTCGGAATCCACACTGTGATTCTGGATAGACTCTGTCTGCAAGCACCTGGAGTCTCTTCAGCACAATACGGGCCAGCAGCTTCCCTACAACACTGAGAAGAGAGATACCACGGTAGTTATTGCAGTCACCCCGTCGCCTTTGTTCTTATACAGTGTGACGATGTTTGCATCCTTCATGTCCTGTGGTACTCCACCTTCTCTCCAGCAAAGACAAAAGACTTCATACAGCTCAGTGATGATGATCTCTTTACAACACTTCAAAACCTCAACGGGGATGTTGTCCTTTCCAGGTGCCTTGCCAGAGGCAAGGGAATCCAAGGCCGCTTTTATTTCTGCTAAAGTTGGTTCACTGTCCAGCTCTTCCAAGATAGGCAGGCACTCAATATTATTTAATGCCTCTTCCGTTACTACATTCTCTCTAGAATATAGCTCAGAGTAGTGCTGCACCCAGCGTTCCATCTGCTGTGCTTGGTCCTGGATGATCACGCCTGTAGTAGACTTCAAGAGAGCAGATTTGTTCTGTATTGGACCTAAAGCCTGCTTGATACCGTCGTACATTCCCTTGATGTTACCTGTGTCCGCTGCTATCTGTATCTGGGAGCAGAGCTGGAGCCAATAATTGTTGGAACATCTCCTGGCAGTCTGTTGGACTTGTCTACGAGCAGCTCGAAGAGCCTGCAAGTTGTACTCACTAGGACAGGCTTTGTATGCTGTCTTCTTATCCTCAATGGCTGGAATCAGCTCCTCCGAATGGGCTTCGAATCAGTCAGCCGTTTTTTTGGTCTTCTTACCAAATGTGGACAAGGCAGTGTTATAAACAGCATTCTTGAAGTGTTCCCATCGTTCAGGTGCATTTGCATTAGCCGGGCCTGGAAGAGTTTCCTGAAGCGCCTGGGCAAATTCTTCCACTTTTCTTTGATTGCGGATCTTGTTGATGTCTATACGTGGTCCTCCTTCCTTTTTAGTGTGATACAATCTCTTTGTTCGCAGTTTTATTCTGCTACACACCAGGGAGTGATCAGTGTCACAATCAGCACTCTGGTAGCTGCGTGTGATCGTAATACTAGATAGGCTAGAACGTCTAGTGAGGATCAAGTCAAGCTGATGCCAATGCTTCGATCTTGGATGTTTCCAGGAAACTCTGTGTTGAGGCTTTGTATTAAAGAACGTGTTGGTGACACAAAGACCATAATAACAGCAAAACTCCAGCAAGCGTTGGCCATTTTCATTCATCTTCCCAATGCCAAAACAGCCTAGACAGGTGGGCCAAGAGTTGTGATCAGCACCAACTCTAGTGTTGAAGTCTCTGAGAATGAACAGCGGCTCTCTCTCAGGGACTTTTTTGATAGTAGCCGCCAAATCGTCATAGAATTTGTCTTTGGCTTCTGTTGTGGATGACAGTGTTGGTGCATATGCACTGATGAGGGTGACCAGTCCCGCTGATGA
This sequence comes from Pogona vitticeps, assembly GCF_051106095.1. Lineage (NCBI taxonomy): Eukaryota > Metazoa > Chordata > Lepidosauria > Squamata > Agamidae > Pogona > Pogona vitticeps. The sequence continues at coordinate 68,553,310 of NC_135788.1, forward strand.
GTGGAGCTGCAGAGACAGGATTCTTTCACTCCCTGCAGTAGGTGGAACAATGGATCTCAGCAGAGTATTTCTGACCGCAAAGCCAACACCATATTCCCTGGTCTCGTTCAATGGTTTTCCCTGCCAGAAGAATGAGAAGTTTTTTTCTTTGACAGATCCCATGTCTGGCAATCTTGTCTCTTGCAAGGCAACAATGTCCATCCGCAGCCTACTTAGTTCGATGTCGATGACAGCTGTCTTGCGCACGTCGTCTATTTCCTGCAGGTTGTCAGAAAAGCCAGGGGTCATTGTCCGAACATTCCAGGTACCCAACTTTAAGGCAGATGTTTTCTTCTGATTGTTGCATGGTGCAGGGTTATTGATCTCCTTTTCACTCTCCCACCATCAGAAGTAGCCCCTGGCATCATGCTCTACGCCAATCGAGCAAGACTTATAACCAGTAACTGCTAATTCCTGTGTTATTTCAACACTGTATGCAAAGCTGGAGTGTCCTCTCCAGAGCACGAAGCCTGGGTAGAATAATATGGAGGATAGGCTGTTACCCAAGCAGTAAATCCCCCCTCTCCACGTCACTGAAATAGTCCAATGGAGAGGCAAGAGCCAATACAAGTGGTTCCAGCGACGTCGCAGGAGTTGGCAGAACAATACGAACTGCCTACAGGACTCCGGCATTAAAGCCAGCAATAATTGATTATGTGCCATCAAGTCAACTCCAAACTGAGTCCAGGACATGCAACAATGGGCTCAAGTTACACGAAACTAGATTTCACCTGAATGTCAGGGAAAACTTCCTAACTGTTAGAGCAGTATGACAGTGGAACCAATTACCTCAAGAGGTGGTGAGTACTCCAATACTGGAGGCATTCAAGAAAAACTTAGACAACCACCTGGCAGATATCCTTTGATTTGCATTCCTGCATTGAGCAGGGGGTGGGTCTGATGGTCTTATAGGCCCCTTCCAACTTCACTATTCTATGATTCTATGCACAGGACTGAGGTCTACACAGGGATTCCAAGTACAGAAGAGTGCTTCGTGCTCCTGAAAACTTCATACGAAACTGTCAGTGCAGTACCACAGCTGCTGTGCAGATCTTCTCCCCACCAACTGGGCTGGCTGGGCACTTACCTGTCATCACACATCGAAAGAGTCTTTCTGCTCTGACAGCATGCTAAACTAGGCAGGAGCACAGGCTGCCTGTCCCTACCTCCTCAGGCAGCCAACCACTCCTCTGAGGAAGTGGGATGGGGATTCTCTCTGCAGAGCCAATGAGTGGTCACCTGCATGAGGAGGCGGGGACAGGCAGCCCTAGCTTCTGCCTGGACTGATGTACCATCGGTGCAGAAGAACCCCAGTGATATGCGATGACAGGTAAGTGGCCCAGTCAGCTCAAGAGGTGGGGAAAAGGTCCATGCAGCAGCCGTGGTGCCATGCTGAGAGCTTTGTATGAAGCTTTCAGATGCATGAAGCGCCTTCTACTTCCACATCTAACTGTTTAGGGCTGTTACCAGTGTTGAAACTACTACTGTAAACTTTTTGCATTAACAGTTCCTTCATGTGTACCTCAGACAGTTATTGCAAGCCCTGTGGAGTGCTTCAGTTCATAAGATCCACTTTGAGTGATTTGACTTGCGTGGCACAAGAAATGATGTGCTAGTCTATGGATAAGAAAGAGGGGCTGGAAAAGAGGCAGGAAAAATTGTCTACCTGCTTAATTTCCCACCTTATTATATAATACACTTCTCCCTTGAACTGCACAGGTTTGAGCAGCACAACTTTGGTTATACATGGACTTTTTCCAATAAATAAATAAATATTCAAAAAATAAATACTGTACCACCCAGAATGAGGGGCCAAATTCAATTACCTATGCAATAACCTTAATCCTGTATGTTCCCTTCTTTCTGTTGTGAATGTAATACTCTGCTGCTCCAGAACAAATGTTGTGGTATCTATTACAATGACAATTTTATTTATGCAAACATAGAGTAGCTTATACTGTAAAGCCTCTCTCTTATAGAGGTAAAAATCATTCTGGAAAATTAACAGGGCTTCAATACTACATTTTACTAATTCTTAAATAAAACAATTCTTTTGTAGTAGGGTCTCAACACATACAAAGCTAATCAAGAAATACAAATTCAGTAAACGTGTACCAGCAATCTTCAAAATCTACTTGGAAATCAGTTGACCTTCTATGCCTCATATTGTATCCTCTGAAAGCAGACAACTGAATAGGAAGCATCATTATGATAAGGTGGATATTAGAGCAGAAATGATACTTCCCATAAAATGGAATAATTTGCCACTCAAACTGAAAGAGAATGACTTTATTTTATATCAGGGATAATTTTCTACTTCATTGATAGGTCCTTGTTACTCCATAGAACATATAACTTGAGCATGCTTCTTGAACTACTTGACCTGAGTGTCTACTGGATGGTACACAGTGCACAGCTTGCTACGTGGATATAAACCTCAATTTTGTATTTTTTCCTCATGCCTTAATATAACTCTGTTCTGTTCTGAAACCTTTAATGGCATTTACAAACTACAACACAAGCAAAATAGGAGAAGTAAAATTATGCAAATTTCACAAATTAAGAGTGCCACGAGGCTCTTTATATATCTTTGAAGAGGCATACACTTGTTCAGCAGAGAAATGAACTGGCATATATATGCCAGTTCATTTCTCTGCTGAACAAGTGTATGCCTCTTCAAAACCCTGCTTCTTCTGGTGGGCATCTCCTCAGAAGCAGCACCTGGAGGAGCTTTTAAGGGGGTGCCAGCCAGAGGAGGCGGGGCTTTGAGGTGCCAAACACTTGTTCAGCCTAGAAATCAACCAGCACGAACCGCTGAACCAGTGGTTTGTGCCCATCTGTACTCGCAAGTCCTGCAACATGCAACAAATATATTGCAAATTAAACAGCATACTTTTGATTTGCAGGTTGGAAAGTTAC